>NC_091122.1:155354454-155654454 GCF_040183065.1 Periplaneta americana | reverse complement strand
CATTACAGCTGCATTTGCAAAGTGGTAGTCATGTACATTATTATTATTATTGTTGTTGTTGTTGTTGTTATTATTATTATTATTATTATTATTATTATTATTATTATTATTATTATTATTATTATTGTTATTATTATAGTTCATTAGTCTTCATTCATTCATAGTGTTCTGATCCAGAGCAGGTCTTTCACTGCAAACCCAGCATTCTCCAGTCTTTCCTGTTTTCTGCCTTTCTCTTAAGGTGCGTACACACTTAGCGAACGAACAACGAACAAATGATGAAGCGAAATTTCGTTGTTCGTTCGCTATTTGGAGCAACGTACAAATCATCAGCAAATGGTCAGAAAACATTCACGTTCACTGATTATCCGCAATAATGGCAGACGAAAATATAATTATACCAAGCACAGCCGTTGTTATTATAGGCAGTTTAATAAAAAGAAAGATAAAAAACAAAAAGCGATGGTGGCAGACGCCACTCTACGAAAGTCGCAATCAATATAGAGGCACTGACTTGCTTCATGATTTATGTCGAATGGAATCGGGACAGTTTCATAATTTCTGTCACATTTCAGAAACAGACTTCGAAGTATAACTGTGCAAAATAGGGCCAAAAATTTCCAAGAAAGACACAGGCTGACGAAAAGCAATACCTATTCAGGAAAGGCTGGCATTAACACTTCGATATATTGATACAGGAGATTTGTTTACAAGTTTAATGTATTTATTCCAAGTGTCGAAACAGCTGATTAGCAGGATTGTTCCAGAAGTATGTACAGCCATAATTGAGAAACTGGAAGATTTTATTAAGGGAAGACTGCAAGACAGGGGAAAGTTTCAATATACGGATACCTCACTGACAATAATTATCTTAAAATACTAAAAAGAGAGATTTTTCTGTGTTTGTCGAATGCGCATCATGCTCACGAAAAGGCATTTTTCAGTGCCAATAATTTATTTTGTATGCACAAGGTTGGAGCTTTGTTTTTTTCTGGGCGTCAATTTGTCCAAAAGGAACGACATATGTTTATACGCGAACCAAGTTGACTCATACACTTCATCACTCCCCATTCCAGATCATTTTGTGGACTTCTGCCTTTCCCTCCGGGATGATATCAGTAGGGACTCAGTTTTCTTTTTGACTTCTGCTCCCTACAATAAACAAAAAATATGTATCCACTGAAAATAAATGAACAAAAATAATTTTCAAATTTTGCATGTTTAGCTCGCCTAATTTACAGCTGAACATCTTTCCAACAGCTTCCCAAACATCATGTTTTCTTACTTTATTGTGGTAAGTAGGATGCTTGGGATTCCATAAAGTTTCCTGCTCCCATATGCATTAATAAGATTTATAACAGCGTCTTCCGTCCACTCCAGTTTCGACATCCTGTTGGTGAAATTGAATTAAGCGCTGCATTCTGCTACGAACTACAAGCTAATGGCAAATCCCGTCCACAACGAATACCAACTTCCTTTGATGTACTGACAAAGCGACAGATCACTTCTGAAGACAAACCAAACGATCGGTTTGCCTTTGCTGCAACGTACACACGTTCTGATTTCAGTCAGCAAATGCATTCATTTGTCATTCGTTCGTTGTTCGTTCACTAAGTGTGTACGCACCTTTAGAGTCCATATATGATACATATATCTTAATCTCGTCTTCTTCTGCCCCGAACTCTTTTCCTGTACACCATTTCTTCCAATGCATCCTTCAGTAGGAGGTTCTTCACATTATTATTATTACACGATATTTCACTATACTACATAGGTATTTAAAATACTCTAGTTTGGGCTAATAACAGTTTCTTTTACAAGTTGGATACGTTAATCTCCTTTTCCTCTCTCTCTGTCACTTAACTATTAGGCATTATACTACTTGATTGGCATTAGAGGTCAGTAATAATGATCATTGTATCCAACATCCTCTTTCTACATGACAAATTGAATTGGACTGTATGGGATTTAAATCTAAACTTCAACATGGAAGTCTGACACTCATGATCTTTCTAATTCTCAGACTAAATAGTAAAAGGTAGGATATACAAAAATTCAGTACATGTAAGTTTTAATTTTTTTTTCCACAGTACGTAAGTAGATTCTGATAAAGTCGTAATTATTGTTTTCCATTTCGCAATATATAAAATAATACCGTAATGCATCTTCTGTCTGCTAGGCTAGAGAATTTGTTCACATTGCACAAGTTTTGTCTTATTAGAGGCTATGTTTTTCGGAATATACAATGCAGAATATCCTGTTTTTAAAGAAGCCTGTTGAATGTATTAAAAATAGTTCAATTTTAACATAAGATGTGCTCCGTTTCTCTTAGGCCCATCACTATTGCTGAAGTTTGAACTGTAAACTATGGTTCAGTGGCACACATGGCAAATCACAGAAGACAATTAATCTGGAACATAAGTTATTCATAACAGTCTTTGTATATTATTTGATAACAAAGGACATGTGTTTTGAGTATCCTCCTTTGTCTTTCAATTTTCCATCTATCCCCTTCTTCCTCTTTGCACATATTGATGAAGGAGAGTTCATAATGTGCATAATGCTGAAAACCTGATTTCATTCCTGATAGGAACAGTGAAGATTTATGAATCTTTCCTGTTAAAATTGGATTTTTATTGAGGAGTGATCTTGTATCATATTGACCACTTGATCACTATGTATTCAGGGTGTGATCGTGACTTTGTTACAAACTTTTACGGATAGTAGAGGTGAACAGTGCAAACAATTTCCATACAGGAACATGTCCAGGAATGTTCTGTTTGGTAGTTACAAGTGTTGATGTGTGTGCTAACATTGTAAGTATCACTGCAAGATAACTGAAACCTTTGATTATATAATTATGAACTTTTAATGAATGCATGTAACTTAAAGGATATTACAGTTTTAATAATTTCTGACAGTACTCATTACAGCAAGTGTTCAAAAATGTCTTCCACCAGCCTTGCCACTGGCTGTACATTGCTGTTCCATCAATTGTTGCATCCATTTAAAGATGGTGTCACAGGTAATTACGAGGGCGCTTCAAAAAGTAAGGTAACAAGAGTTCTCATGGACAAACTTTATTTCATAGGCAGATATACTGATACACAGTAGTAGGACACTTGTCCAAACACTTGTTCCAACTGTAGACCAAGCCATCAATACTGGTATAGAAGAAATCTACATTAAGTTCCTGAAGCCACATCTTGATGGCTTGCTGAATGATTGTATCAGTTGTTGAATCGCTTACCTCTGAGTGCTTCTTCAATAGTCCGAAGAAATGGAAATCACTGGGTGCCAGATCGGAGCTGTAGGGAGGCTCGTCCAGTACCTCTCCCACCAGAAGCACCATTTTGCACCGTGCACTTCAATAAGTTGACGGATTTCTGCTAGTGAGGTGCCCTTCAGACGAAAAAACCATATCACACTACACACTTCCATGTTTGATCATATTTCTGGGCGTGCAGCCATCTTACAATTGATATTGCGAGGGTCTGACGCAACATATGCGCCATCTAATAGCTGCATGATAAAGCTGTGTCTGTTGCTGTGGTCCTGCCAGAAAATTCGAACATGAGGGGAAATATGTGAGAGCTTTTGTTATGTTACTTTTTGAATCATCTCATGGGATTCTTGTTACAAAGTCCTCTTCCTATGTGATTGGTGTGTTCTAAACAAGGTTTTTCCTTCCATTTCCATATGCTCTTCCATAAATGAAATGCATATCAGCAAGTTATCTTAATTAAATTTTTCCATAATAACAAGCCTATCATCATATACAAGGGATCTGCATTTAAAGTGAGGTGAGGTTTCATTGTACACTGGCTCGCAAAACTTTTGTCCGATATACAATACAGTTTTTCTCGTTCTTAAGTTGGTATTTGTACTCACTCCAGGACAGTAGCGTAGGCGGCAGGTAGTCTCCCCGCAGGTAACATACCACTCCTCCTCACAACAGAAAGGTTGAACCAAGCTACTTAGTAAACTCAAAGAGAATATGTTTACTTAGTGGTCTAGTGATATACAGTAGATAAATTTAATAAACACGGCATTTTGTAGCTCCTCCTCATGCCACGGTTCTTTGCATTATTATGCGCATATAGCTTATTTTTCTTTGGCTGTTGTCATTGGTAATAAAAATTGGAGATTTATCCATTGAAGAGGTGGAAAAATTCAAATATCTTGGAGCAACAGTAACAAATATAAATGACACTCGGGAGGAAATTAAACGCAGAATAAATATGGGAAATGCGTGTTATTATTCGGTTGAGAAGCTCTTATCATCCAGTCTGCTGTCCAAAAATCTGAAAGTTAGAATTTATAAAACAGTTATATTACCGGTTCTTCTGTATGGTTGTGAAACTTGGACTCTCACTCTGGGAGAGGAACATAGGTTAAGGGTGTTTGAGAATAAGGTACTTAGGAAAATATTTGGGGCTAAGCGGGATGAAGTTACAGGAGAATGGAGAAAGTTACACAACACAGAGCTGCACGCATTGTATTCTTCACCTGACATAATTAGGAACATTAAATCCAGACGTTTGAGATGGGCAGGACATGTAGCACGTATGGGCGAATCCAGAAATGCATATAGAGTGTTAGTTGGGAGACCGGAGGGAAAAAGACCTTTAGGGAGGCCGAGACGTAGATGGGAGGATAATATTAAAATGGATTTGAGGGAGGTGGGATATGATGATAGAGAATGGATTAATCTTGCACAGGATAGGGACCGATGGCGGGCTTATGTGAGGGCGGCAATGAACCTTCGGGTTCCTTAAAAGCCATTTGTAAGTAAGTAAGATGTTGTCATTGGTAATAACACTACGTTAATAAAATTATATTGATTAAAAGTGCCACTAACAATCATTAGATTAATATTCTAAAAAAATCGGGTAAATAGTTTTATTAGAAAAATTTTTATGGGTATGTGTATAATTTAAAACTTGATTGTCAATTAAATCCCGTAGGATAAAGCAGTTTAATTTATATTTTGCACACATAAAAAAAGATTTGCGTATTACTCTCATATAGTAATGGAACGAAAATGTGGATAACAAACTAAAAAATAATCAAAACATATAGAAATAGCAAATGTCTGTGCTTTCAACACCAAACATATTGGAAGCATATCTGATACAACAAAGATGTGTAGATGGATGAATTGTCCTGTTGAAAAAATATAATTATATCAGGTTGCAACATGCGTATGCTAGGTAGCATACAGTATTTTTCAGGATGTGGATATATTGCTGGGAAGTCAAATTCTCTTCAATTTTACATAGAGTTCCTCCTCATAGCCAGGAAATCCATCTCCAAACGCGACAGAAATACGTCCACTATGTTGTGTTGATGTTACATAATTCTGACTGGAACCTTTTGGATCCAATAGGACGAAATAACTGATTAGGCCTATGTCTGGTGTTCGAGAAAATCTTTTAATCTGAAAATACTACATTTTCCCATGGATACTCGTAATATTCTTGTCAAAACGCGATGTGATCTATTCTATGTTTATGATCCAACATGGTATTTATATGTGCAGGGAAGATGAAAAATTTTCCTGTGATTTCAACACCAAACATGATATTGGAACAGTGGCGGCTCGTGATAAAATATTGCGTGTGTTCACAATTTTGTGTTCCAAAATCGAAGAGAGTTAGAAATCGTACTTTTAGCCTAATGTGAAATGTCATGATTCCAATATTTCACTAGCGAAAAACCGTATATAAATTCAAAACAACATGTAATAATAATAATGATAATAATAATAATAATAATAATAATGATGATGATGAAACCCAGTCTTTTTATTTCCAATTTTTCCTGGTAAGCCAGTTTACCCAGTTCTTTACTATTCAAAATTACTTGAACAGAGTTCATTGTTTACGTTTGTTAAAAATTAATACATACCACAGTGCCGTTATTTACAAACGCGTGTGTTCAGTAATATATTTTGATTCACAACACACTGATACACTGTAGCCTATACTAGTACTGTAATCCCATTCGCATAGATTGATTTCTATAAATACATGCCAGTAAATATTATTCTTAAATAATATACACCACATTCATATATTTAAATTCATACCACCATCACATTCAGCCAGCACTTGTTTGAAAGCCAAACTATGCTATAGTATAGTAATTCACAAAATACACTCTCGTAGCAGCACTGTACACACACCCACATGAAGTAAACGTTCTGACAGTGAGATGCTGACACCTATAGACTATTAAATTTCCTCCTCGAGATATGGCACGTGAACGATAGGGGTCAATGCACCTGACATCTGTAGGATAGATTCACTGTTCACTTAACGCTTTGTGCTCTTGACGAGTCATAAGCGGCCAGCGAAAAACACTTTTCTCCCGCACATGCGTGAAATTCCTGTAACCTTCTTGAAAAGAGCACGGCTTGTACGTGAACGGATGTTGCCAAGTTTACATAAGAAGTTTATGCAAGATGCGGGAAGTTTAAAATACTGGATTCTGATATTATACATCCCCACTACGTCAATACGGTATTAAATAATAAAACTAGTCGTGCATTAATGGAAACAAGGTGTTCACGTGCTCTTGTGCTCTTATTGACGCACCGCCACTGTATTGGAACCATATCTGATACAACCTAATACTCAAGAGAAATAAACATGTTTTAAACATTTTTGTGCAAAATGGACTCAATGTTTTACTCCTGTCGGCTACATATACCGTTATTGTTCTGAAAGTTTGTCTTTGGTTCGATTAGCTGGGTATATTCCTGCAACTTTGAACTCAAATACTTCCCTTCCCAGGACGACATCTGGAGTGGAATATGTAGACATATTTCCAACATAATATCTCACAAAGTTCACTTCCACATTATTTCATAGGACAAAAGTTCTACGAGCCAGTGTACTAGTTTTGAGTTCAATGCCACCTGACTGTTATAATATATGCTCAAAACAAGGTTCTGTGCAGTATTTGCACAAACATTGTAATGTTCACAGCTTTAACAGGGCAACATAAAAGCTTATATTAATGAAAGGTTACAGTGAGGTGAAATTTGAATTTTTTTAACCATGTGAGCTAGATCTTTAAACATTTATACAGATATAATGCTGCATGTAAATGGCCTTTGTACAAAGTTTCATCTCATATGGTCCAGAATTATATGAATCATTAAAATTTTCGTAAATTTAAATAGTACTGTGCACCAGAGAAGAGGACATGGAGATGGAGCACCTGGCTAATTGTGAAACTCTTAGGACATTTGTGGACCTTCCATCAAAATATTGGGAAGCAAGAAGGATGATGACTTCATTGTTAAATCCAGAGCATTAGATACACACACATATTTTGAAAAATTACTCCTACAAATTTCAAAATTGTTGCCTGAAATTTGCTCCACATAGCTAACATTTACATTATAAATTTCATCATTTCCAATTAGTGAACCGGGTTGACCAATTTCGGCACAAATTAATATTCTTAGCGATGTACCTACTGATATGGATTATTATGTGTATTTATAATTTTATTAGTTTTTCTGTATTAATTATATCTGAATTTCTATTAGCTTGGAGACTCCCTGAAACAAAACTTGCTATTTTTTTTTTTCAGCTTATTACTCAAGAGCTAAGAAAAAATTATTTTATGTAGTCAAAAATAAAAGCAGGTAAAAATTATTATGTCTAACAGAAAAAAATATTTCCACTAAAAATCTTGAGGCTTAAAGAAAATCCTGATAGCAAGTTTTTTTTTGTTAAGCAGACTTTTAAGAGGACCCACAAAAAGAAATCATGCACTTAGTACACACCAGAAACAAAATGTTGGCCACCTCAGTTTTTCCAAGTTTCTTAAAGGGAGACCACTGAAAATTATGAAAATTTTTCATAATATTTTTATTGACTATTTCACTTTTTTTAGAATGTATATTTTCATACCCCAATTCTGATTACAAAATGTGTTTACATTTTTTTATTAAGACTATGGCATGGCATTTAAAGAGCTGTCAAAATTATTTTTTTCATCAAAGAATTCTTTTTTACAAATTTCTGATTACAAATCTAGTAACTTTTCGTTCTAAAGTTGGCTCCCTGAAGTTACTAGATGAATGTAGCAGAGGAGAATTTTAATAGATATGTGTTACATAAATATTCATTTTACTTTCAAATCCATTTTTCCGTCAGTTTATTTTTCTTGATTCAACACCAACCTTTTTATTAATCAATCTGGATGAAATTTTTACTGCAAGTATTTATGAGGTAGATGCATGATTCTGTGTGTTTATTTTGTAAGAGATGCTGCTAGTTTATTTTATTATTTTATTTTATGAATTATAGAAAAATAGCATTTTCAAAACTTCAGACAGTTTTTGAAAGTGAATAAATGAGATATTTCATGAAATGAATGCATGGAAATGTTTCTCTATGTCTTATGAATGTAAAAAAAAAAAAGGAAGCTTAAAAGTTAAGATCTTCTACTAAAAACTTAAGTTTGAAAATATTTCTTTAAAAAAAAAAAATAGGAAAAATCTAAAGTCAAAAACATTTGGGAGTTCAAAATTTGGATTTTGTTAGTCCTTTAAATAGTAAACATGCTCTCAAAATTTGGTTAAAAATGATTAGGGGAAAAGTTGTCATTTTTAGTGGAGTGTCCCCTTAAGAAGATGCAAAAAAAGAAATCATGCACATAGTACAGACCTAGAAACAAAATTTGGGCCACCTGAATTTTCCAAGTTACAGTTATAACATACTATGCATGCTGAGTTCAGATGGCTCAGAGTTTGTTTCTGGATCTGTACAACATTTGGAGGAGTGTTATTTTTAGTAAAGCAATAGGTTTGTTTATGCAGCAGCTTCTGTTTGCAACTATCATGAGCATGCACACATCAACTTTCCTGTTTGTGCAGCGATAACTTCAAACTAGTTGATTAAAGTCAGACTCTTTCCTGATGATCGGGAAGATTTGTGGATCAAGCGCAAACCAATCTCAAATCACATTGATGCATAAGCATTAAGATAATTATGCTTCACCTTTACCCCCTGAACTGGCACACACGTACTTTTTGCATTAATATTTTATGTTTCCATGCTTACCTATATTGGTTATTAAAATATACTGTGAAATTTAATTACATCTTTAATATATGAGATTAGTAAATTATTTTACAGTACATGATTATTTGTGCAGGGATGGTTTGAAATTAATTTAAAATTGATCATTGATGATCATGCACAATAGTTGAGGTTGGAAATATTCAAATAGTTGTCAAGCAATCACAATCTCGCAGAAACAGACCTAATATGTTGTTGTTGTTTTCTAATGCCGGGTGTTTGACAATAAAGTCATTTGACCTCTTGCACTCCAATATTTTTCAAAGATATTATCATGACCAGCCACTGAAGCACAGATTTTGAGGTGTTCCGAATCCATTTCTTGGTTTGAGTTGCACAATGGACAGTTAGGGGACTGATATATTCCAATTCTGTGCAGGTGTTTGGCCAAACAATCATGGCCTGTTGCCAATCTAAATGCAGCTACAGACGATTTTCGTGGTAAATTGGGAATTAACAGACCTAATATGTAAGAAATAAGGATTGTAGCATTTAAAGGGCCATTTAGAGCATACAGCTTTTAAAAATGGCGGCCCAAAACAGCTGATTGAAGAAACCTGCATGAAAACTTATGGAGATTTTCTCTGAACCATGCTACAATTTTTTAATGTTGGAAACGAAAAATCGAGTTTTTTTCACAAAAAATGATATTTCACCTCAGTGTATCCTTAAAAAAAAACAACAACAATTATTTATTATAGCCCCTTACTCGTTTTTAAGAATTAAATGCTGTGATTTACCAATATGATACAGATAGCAACCTGACTACACACAGTAAGGCTTGTAACTACGAAACAGAATGTTTCCTATATATATATATATATATATATGTTACCGTTAAAACCCAAAATCCATCAAAACCAGTTTCAACTAGTAAAAACTAGCTGAAGCAAATGTAGGTAGGTAGAAAGCGAGTTTTCGTAAGATCTAGAATCAGTGACAGGTTAGGTTTGGTTTGTTTAGATTTTAGTTTGGTAAAAACCAAAATAAATCAAAAACCTAAACAAACCAAACCTAACCTGTCATTGATTCTAGATCTTACGAAAACTCGCTTCTATCTGCAATTTTAAAACTACTTCTTACTAGTTGAAACTGGTTTTGATGGATTTTGGTTTTTAACGGTAACATATATATAAGAATTGGTCATATTTTGATCTGCTCTTGAACGTCGCAACAATACGACACAATTGGGCAAGTGACTGGATACTTGACATTGTACAAATATTTGTGATTTAGGAAATATGATTCAGGAAAAGCAATAAACAGAATTTTGACGATAATAGAAGCTCCACTATATTGTTACTGATAGACTGTGGTTTGAATTTAATGTCATAATGTGGTCTATATAGTACTTGAGTATGCAATAATTCTACATGTTCTATTGTTCAGTGTTTCTCAAATTTTTTCCACTGTTGAATCCCTTTTAATCTATAGTGCTACCATGGAACCCTTGCAATCCATTTTATCTTTTACTGCTTCTGCTACTATTATTAATGTTATGACTACCACTACCATTACCATTGTTACTGCCAATGCCACTATCCTTACGTTCATAGATTTCTGTCCAATGATTCTCAGTGTAGCTATGAGATAAAGTGTATTTAGTTGTCGAAGCTTATATGCTAGACGCCATGAATTCGATTATCACTTCTTATGCAAGGTCCTCAAAGGTGATATAATTTGCGATTTCATAAGTAGGGAAGAGATTTCTAGTTTGCTGCGTCCTAGACATATGTTATTCAGATATCTGTACGTTTTGTTTATGCAGGATCTTCCTATTAAAATTCTATAGCACCTGTAATGCCTAAATGATCCATGAAGTCCTGTAAATGCCTAAAAACTATGTTTGTGCTTAAAAAATGCCTTTGAATATTATGTGTATATTTAAATTAAAATAAAGGTAATGGTAACCCCTACACATCTTATGAAGGCACTTGGAATTATAGAGTTACAGCCCTATGCTTTCTTGACCTCGGCACTATAATGAGGTAGTGTGGTCAGCACCACGCTCTGACTGCCTTTTACCCCCGAGAAAGACCCAATATTCAATTTGATAGGAGGCTGAGTGAACCTTGGGGCCATTCTGGAAGTTTGGCAACTACAAAATCCCGTCATCACCCGGAATCAAACCCCGGGCCTTCCAGTACATAACCAGTTGCTCTACGAGCTGAGCTACTCAACTGCCTTAAAAAATTATAATACTGATACCGTATTACAAATGCAAAAATGTCCAAAAAACTACAAAAAATACTATTAAAAAAATCGTCTTGCAGACAAACACTGGTCTGGCAAGTTCGTTTCATATTGGTGTTAGAAGGGGAGGGAAGAAGATTTAACCCAAATTCCTGGAACCGAATTTCGTTTGGAAATGTCCATTCTAGCATAAAAGGGCCGATAGATTGTTCAGGTTAGCCAAGAGCTTACAAATTAGTTTTCGCGTCAGTGCAACTCCATTATGTGAAATGAAACCGACCATTCAGCTATCAGTCTCACTGGTAGAATTTGAGTCTTCAGTTTAATGACGCATATTGTGAGCACCAGTTCTTTATACAGACCCAGAAACAAAATTGGGCCACCTGAATTTTTCCACTGCACATGCTCAGTTTTGTGCAGTATATTGTAACTGGAACTTTGACCATTCAGGTGGCCCAAACTTTGTTTCTGGGTCTGTTCATAAACTTCCACCTAAAATGGAATATTTAGTAAAATTAAAATTATTAATAGTTAATTTTATAAAAACTCCTAAAAGTCCTAAATTGGATTTTATAAAGTCTTAAATCTTTCTTTTTTTAGTACAGTGCCTATTCATAAGCAACATTAGCTTTCGTGTTCCATTGAAAGGTACAAGAGTTCACAAGGAAATTTAAAATCTCTGTCCCCAGTCTCCAGATGCACTAAAAATGCCAACGTGCATGGCTGTGAATTTGATCCATTCATTGATAGTTTTGTATAAGCCTGCCTGTATAATTTTGTTAGTATTCAGTGTAATTCTTACCACTTTCATTTCATTTTACTGTTTTATCATTTCTGTATTTATGTGCTGGTCTCTTATTGGCTAACTGCTGTTGGCTAGCACACTAATATTAATAATAAATAAACAATAGTTCATTAAATAAAAAATAAATTACGTATTATTATTATTTTTATTTTATTATTATTATTATTATTATTATTATTATTATTATTATTATTATTATTATTATTATTCATTTATTGTAGTGGGAGTAACTCCAAAATTTTATTGCCAAAATCGTTCATTTTTAATTTTATTGAAATTACAAACTTAGTATAGTATAATCAGTTCTATGAAATTTTATAAGAACTCAAAAAAACGAAAAAACATATCATCTTTGCGATACAAAAATGTATTATACATGTGTTAGTATTTAATAACTAACACAGACAAAACCTGTGAAAGCTAGTATCTCAATAATTCTTTTCAGTGGGATGAATGAATTTGCCTTTTAAACCTGCAGATTCTTTTTATATCTGGTTATATAGTAGAAAGTTGTTACCTCATTTCTGCTTCTACATTTTAATCTGTTTTCGGTCATTTGTTTTGGTGAACACATACACATACACAGAACATCCAATGATAAAAATGACAAATATAAATATGATTTTCCTTTGTAGATGTTTAATAATGTATTGCTGCTGCTGATGATTATTGTTCATATAATATTATAATTATTGGTGATGTTTTACATTGTCATTGATTCATATTTTCGTGATTTTTTGTGAATATTTTATGGTATACTTTAGGGACAAAATAAAATTAGGAAAAATCATTAAAGACTTGCGGAACTCCTAGGAAAGTTTATAACAAAATCTCGGTTTACATCCTGTAGTTATATACCATAGTCAATTCGTGAAATCAGTACAGATGTAGATATAGAGATAGTTAGCAAAAAAATCTCTAAAGGACAATAGCCTCCTACTGAAGGTATGGAATTCTATTTTTCTCACATGGTGAACCAGTCCATGAGAGATCTAACTTATTTTGTAGACATTCTCAATACTTATTTAATGTCCACACTTTCCCCACACTGACACTTTGTCTCTGATCCACTAGTATAAACACCACTCCATTTACATCTAGCTTATTGTTGTGCACCTCCATAAAGAACAGTCCCTGGCCACTGACATCCATCTCTTCCCTGCTGCTCTCACGATTTCATCAGACCATCTTTGTTATGGGCAGCCTCTCTCCCTCTTCCCTAGTCTGTTGTCCCATACTATGGTAGCGTAGGTCCATCTTGCCTGCTACATTCTCACCATGTGACCTCCACACTTCCACGTCAGCTGCCTCTTGCTTGCTCTGCTGCATCCTTTATGCCGGTTCTTCTTCTCACTTCCTCATTCCTTAATCTATCTTAAGCAGACGCACAATATACTCCTTTCCATCTTCCTTTGAATCGCTTGAATTAATCTGATCAGATGTTTCATTTTATCTCTGCCGGTCAGTGACCATTAAATTTCAAGTGGTTTGTCAGTGTATGAAATAGTAATATGCGTTACAAGAGTGGTATGTTGAAGTTTTCATGTTTGAGGAAAAGTTTGAAAAAGCAAAACGTAGTTGAGCTTTTGTAATTTCCGAGAATTGAAAGAAAACACACCGCTCGTGTATCATACATTATTTTGTGCGAAGATCGTTTATTACATACCTGAAAGAGGAATTTCTAATTAGTTGCAATGAAATCTCCATCTTGGTTTCTGTTCAATGACGGCAAATTTGCAAAACAAAAATATCTATCTTCAACATTGTTGCTTTAAAATGTTTTCTGTGTTTACTATACTCCAGCAGACTGTCATATACGTCTGTCTTTTTTTTTCCCCCAGTCTATGGAATCTTGTTGATTTTTTCACGACTTCCTTAATGTTACTTGCATCACGAATGCAGTAACTTTAGTGGAGTTGTGGAGTTTACTTAATTTTTGCAAATATTTAAAAACAATAATTAACAGTGCAATTTAGGTGAAATTGCAGTGTTAAGTTTCCAATTTATAATTATTACTATATGGAACATCTCTAAAAATAATATGTTAAAAGCCAGTAAAATCAGTATGTCACTTAAGGGGACACTCAACTTAAAAATTAGAGAAAAAGTGTAATAGAAATGAAAAATTAAATTTCTACACTAATTTACGTGACAGAACTAAATCAATACGCAGAATTCTTCCCCTATTCATTGAGAAGTCACAGTCAAATGCACAAAGCCAAAAAATAAAAAATGATAATTAAAAGTGATATTTCAATTAATGATTGATTAAAAATTGAAATATTTTTTATTTTGAAAAGTACTGGATCTAATGAGCTCCAAATTTGAAAAAGATTGGTCAAATAGGAAAAAAGTTCCAAAATATAGTTGAGTGTCCCCTTAAGCGGTAAGAAGAGGAAAATTGTTATGTGTGTTAGGTTGGGAATACTGAATGTGGAATTTTAGACTTTCCACGGATTGGTTTTGTGTGGAAACCAAGCAAATATGCACGATCTCGCACAAAAGAATTATATCCTTTTGCTATCTCTTTTCTCTATCACTGCAAACTGTGACGTTGCACAGAGGCAGAGATAAAATAAAAGATCTGTAAACAAACAATGACTGCATAAGAAAAGTTAAGAATTTTCACTATGTTTGTCCTACTTGCAGTGAGTCCAACAACAGGTACTAGTAAGGATAAGAAGAAAGAAAGTACTTCACTGGAGGATCAGAACGCAGCTGCTGTTGAATGCATAGTTAATGCTAAGCTCACGTCACGGAATGACCGAGAAGCCAGCTGTAATCAACAGTTACAGACCAGTAATTCGTCCTCGAATACAAGAAACTCACAGACTTTTAACAGTTCTCGTACTAGTGATAATTCTCAAGACAGATTAGATTCGACATCAAGAGAGAAACATAAAGATAATTCAGCAGTGGTCAGCTCTTCACAGAAGGATTTAGCTCTTACAGTAGATGTACACGACGCTAATACAATTGTACAGAGTACAAATGCTATAAAAGCTACGGACATCAGCAAACACGGTCAGGGTGAGGTTATTTTATTTGAAGGTAACCTCACATTTATGGACAGCAATACATCGTTACCTCTTAGCACCGATACAGGCAGCAATTTTATATTTAGTTCACCATCACTGAAAAGTCAGTTGTCTACCCCGCTGGTAATGGCAACACAGCCGTCGGCCATGAGTACTGCTGTTAGCCAGGTGATGACCATCACAATACCTAGCGCTACTGATTCCGTATGTCAGGCTGGATCTCTAAGCAGCATTCCTATCCATTCGTCTCTTCAGCAGAGTGCATCACATGGAGTCAGTGGAACTAGTGCAGGTCAAGTTGTGACTTTTGCAATTCCTGGCTCATTGAATACTGTTACTTCAACCCCTTCAGTACATCAAGGACTTTCTGAGCAGGATGTCATGTCCATGTCGACAGTTATCATGTGCGGAAATGATGGAATGATGCCTCAGTTCATCAGTTTGCCTCAGCAAGACTGTTGTAAGTACTTCATTTTACTGTAGAATAAGTAGAATAGAACATTAGAATTATTGCATACTCAGGTACTATACCAGGGCCAGGCAACTGGAACAAATGTGAACAGTATAGATGCTAGTAAATGGCAGCTGAGAGTGTGGTGTTGGCTATGTCACATGGTCAGAGGTGGATTCATACATTTGACTGCAGGACGATAGCACTTTGGAACACTGAATCTCGTCACGTTCCGTCTCAAATATTTGAAATGAAAAGGCTCCAAAAATTTATTAAATCAACTGGATGTTTCATTCCAGATCAAGTCGTCCACAGTACAAAATCCAATATATAGAAAGTCCACTACAAAAATGTCCACAACCAAAACATCCAATCAAATAAGGTCACTAGTCAAAATGCCCAATATGCAGAAATGTCCAGAAATCAAAATGTATATAGAAATATCCACAAATCAAAATGTCCAATATATGGTATGTATCAGAGTGCTGCATTGGAGTTAAATTGCTCGCTTGAACTCAAATATGTTTTGCTCACACGGTAAAAATAAGGCTTTATTTTCTGTGTTTATGACAAACGTCTAATGGAACATACCAAAACAGTAACATGAAGTTATAAATAAAATAGGAACAACTGGATAATACCCACGGCAGAGCAATGTCGATAGTCGACGTTACTCGCTGGCCACTAGTCACCAGGCCGTACCGAGCCGTACCAAACAAAACACAATCGAAATGGTGGTAGTAAAATTCGCGACTATATTCTTAAATAATTCACTGCATTAGTCAAGTGCAAGACTTCTGGCTTCTGTTGCATTCAAACAATTATAAAATACGATAATTTGGTCCAGGGAGCATCCGTTTTTGATGCAAAGATAATTTGTTTGGCTTGTTTCTTAAATAAAATTACGAAATGGCGTTCCTGTGCTTAACATTTAATAAAAAAATAAATATAGCAAAACTGTTTTGTCTCGAGACTCTCATCTAAGACACGTAATAGGTCACGTAATCTACTTCAATATATTTGCGCAAATATATCTTGTAGCTAACAGTGGTGCTATCTCTCAGTAATGTTCAGAACGAAGGAGTTAGAGAGAGAAAAGAAACAAATTTCTCCCTGCAACGACGCCACACACCAACATCGTGTTCTTATGTTGGCAAGATTGTGTAGTTACTTAAATTTGGTGCTAAACGTAATGGCACGGTTCAAAGATACCGTGGGAATTCTCCAGTTTAGCGATAAAATAGCATGAAAAACTTCGATATAGAGTTATTATGATAGGTCCACACATATTGTTCCGCCTATATACTGTGACAATGTAGAAATGTTTTACAAAATATTATTGATATAGCAGTAGATTAATAACAATATTAGTACAGAGATAACGTCACAGAAAATATAATGAAACAAATAATCAAGCTGCACAACTGTTACAGGCGCAAAGATTGGTACACTAATTATTAGAGATTATTATTATTATTATTATTATTATTATTATTATTATTATTATTATTATTACTAGAAAACTTGATACATTTCTTGCATTATCGTGATTGTGTTCTCCGTTTATAATAATTACATTTACATCCAATAACATCTATCAGATATGGCAAAAACAAAATCACTTCTGTGTGTGGGGGGGGGGGGATATTTACCTACAACATTTATATTACATTTTAAAGCAAGTTTTGTAGTTGTACTATGGAGAGGTTAGTTAAACACTGCAAAGTTTTGAAATGATAAACATCTATGATGTTACTACACAGTTCATCACTGTAACAAGAACGAATGTCTAACACTCGGCTTATACTGTTCGAGGATTTATCGCTCGCGACAATTTTACCCATCATGCATGTGCGCTACCTATCGGATTATGCTATGAACTACTTGGCACTTGAGCGAAAACATCCAATGCAGACTTCTGGTATGTATACAAATGATTATTCAACATTTTTTTCGGAAACCTACACCACCAAGATCCTCCCCCTCCTATGTGGAATTCCTAGGAAATAACGTTGCAAGGTGGTCATAAGACCAATAATGTAGTGGAAGATCTCCACTCCAAATTAAAAAAAAATCATTATTTGCCATAATAAAAAAAATAAGAAATTTGTTGTTGCTATAATTAATAATAATTAGAGTCGACAGCAATTCGGAAGGCGGTAGTCTGCTAGCATTTGCATTGAGAAAGACAGATAGAGAGAGCAAGGCAGCGTACAACATTGCCACATCGTACTTCATGCACATGTGCAATACAAATAGCGCAGGAGAGAATTTACATTATCAAAAGACAATAATGACCTTAGCCGTTGATTACTGTAAGCATGACACCAAACAAACCCTCTTTCCTTCACTAACAATATTCTTTGCACTGTTCTCAAACCCACAACACGTGCTTCTGCAGTCGTTTCTTTCGCGTTGGCAACATTGCAGCCAGCATCAAGATGGTCGGAAGCGTTCTGCTTGTTAACGTTTTTAAAATAATTATACACCTTAAACACTATTTTCCACGCCTGCCTGTGCAATACTTGTCTTTTTACAGTCTCTCCTTCCATTTATTTATCTTACACACACACTGTAAATGTTAGTTTTACTTATTCAATGTACTGAAACACTCACATGTGAACAAACTCGGGAAGTACTTGTTATAGACTGATTCCGATTGGTTGTACTGTACAAGCTTGTGACGTCACATACCAGAAATGTTACGGCGTATATAGCAGCTGACCGCCTTCCAAAATGCCGTCTAGTCTAGTAGCTATAAGAAGTTATGAATATCTTCTTGAGAATTACAAATCATTGTTCTTAAATGTGATTTTTATTTATGTTTGAGATATTGCAATATAACAGAATTGATAAATTTAGTAACTTTATATCATTTACAGTAAAATATTTTATTGTTATTTACAATTTATTAAGCAATAATGAATTTGTCTTCTGTCACTCAAAATTTAAGAGGCATATTGGTCCGACAAGTTAACATATAAATGGAATAAGTGTAATAATCTTTCAATAACTGTCTTATTAACCTGAGAAATAATACAACAATTACATTAGGTCATTACACAATGAAACATGACTAGCGCTTTCACCAATTAATGGCATCTTCAGGTGTATTAGCATATCTATGTCTTTATGCTCAAAGCATTATTATATACTAATAGACCTGAAGATACCATTAATTGGCCAGGTGGCCCGGGTTCGAATCCCGGTTGGGGCAAGTTACCTGGTTGAGGTTTTTTCCGGGGTTTTCCCTCAACCCAATACGAGCAAATGCTGGGTAACTTTCGGTGCTGGACCCCGGACTCATCTCACCGGCATTATCACCTTCATATCATTCAGACGCTAAATAACCTAGATGTTGATACAGCGTCGTAAAATAACCCAATAAAAAAAAATAAAAAAAAAAAACCATTAATTGGCGAAAGTGCTAGTCTTGTTTAATTGTGTAATGACCTAATGTAATTTTTGTATTTTCTCAGATTAATAAGACAGTTATTGAAGGATTATTATACTTATATTTCATTTCTGTGACTCAATTCAGTTCAGTGTTTGGTTTACGAATTCTGCTATTAGACTTGCATATGCATTGTCACTAACATTTGTACCTATTCATAAGATGCTAATAGTGTAAAATATTATGTGACATTACGTTAACTTATCTTGAATATGTGGAGAAGATAGTTGAAATCTGACAGCTAATGAATTCTTGCAATCTTTCTATATATCATGGCCTCCTGTTTAGTTTTTTTATTTACAGAATTTCTGTATAGATTTTTTATTGGATTTATTAAGTAATTCGTTATATAAATTTGATATATCAGTGATTTCTAATGATTTCCAAATCGTAATCAATGGAACAATGTTGTGGACTTTTTCCGAATCTACAAATAATAATATATGTGCTGAAATGCCCTGGAATTAAGAAGATTGATGTTGACATATCATCTCGGCTTACATATATTACTGGAATGCCTATAGGAGAATGGAGGAAATCCCAAGTTCCACGAGCATTGGCACTGCAACAAATAATATATAATTTTTTGATTTTTTAATTAATTGAGTTGGCCATGACAACATGCTTCTCAGTTCTTAATTTGCCTCTACATTAGTTATGAGTTTTCAAGAAGTTTTACCTTTTATTTGTTTTCGTTTATGTTCATGTTATAAGAAATAGTGAACTGTGTTTGTGTTCATGTTAGTATTGTGATCTCTCAAATATTTATTGACATCAGTGTAATTTATTCATTTGTGTATGTTTATTGATTTTCGTTAGCAACGCTTTTCCTATCTTCCTGTGTTGAATAGAAGGTTAATCTCTTGAACTTATATGTTGGAGTACATTAATTTAATTTAAATTATGTAATTAAGTATATGCACTGTGAACTGTGATTATGGAGTGTTAGCGAACTGAACAATTAAGTACTGGTAGTTAATGATTTATTGACATTTTTTGTACCTAAGTTCATTGATTTTCGTTAGCAACACATTGCTGTATGTTTAAGTTTTATTAATCTGATTTATATCTACGTTCTTGAATGCCAGTGAATCCATTAAATGTCTGCTCTGTGATAATCCTAGAACCTCTGAAGACTTATTGTAATTTTATATGCAGAATGTAAATGCTGGTTCCAGGATATAGTAGAAGAGGCAAGACCTGTACTGTGACTTTATCACTTGCTGTGGCTGTATCATCAGTGGGTGTGGAGAGGGAAAATAAGGTTTTAGCAAATACCTTACTATAATAATACCGAACAGCTAGCAGTTTTATGTGCGAACGACAATGGTGCTGCTACCTACCTGCCGGGATGGAGATACTCGCGAAACAAGCTGTAATCAACTGCAATGTATATTGTTGCTGGGCTAGTTAATTTGTTAATAGTTTTATGAATTAGTACTAGTGTTAAAATGTCAGGATGTGTATGTGCTGTTTATAATTGTGACAATTGCAGCATTACGAATTGCTCCAAATCGTACTTTCGATTTCCGACAGTTCATAAAACGTAAGTCAACAACATTCTTTAGTAGGTCTAATTCCTTCGTCTTTGTGTTGATAGAAAAATACAAATTAGTTTTTTTATTTAGACATAATAAATAAATAGAAGTTAAAAATGTATTGGATTTTAAGGTTTTATCAAGTTAAGTTTTATTGTTGTCCACATGCCTTTACTAATTATTACAAGCACAGATTACTATCAATTTTATCTTTGCAGTTGTCAGCAATGCGTATATAAAACTGTAAATTCATTCCTAATATCAGATTGATTTTGTGTCGGTAAACCAAAGAAAAAATATGTAACAATTAATTACGGAAAGTAATATGAAGTATGCAATATTTCTCATAATATGCAGCTTTGATATAAGATAATAATTTTACATTAAATATTATTCAACATTTCTTAAGTGTTTCATATATAATTCCACATTAGTAACTCACGTTTTAAACAATAGTCCGAATTTCGCTATGTTAATATTTGTATATGTGGACATAATTCCATCCCTCTGCGCTAGATGTCAGGTCCGCGATTTTTCGCACTCATGCCATTGCTGCTAGTATACAGCTGACCGGTATTATTATAGTAAGGTATTTGGTTTTAGTCTGAAATGAATTTCCGTGTTGGTAGATTCGTCTAATATTAACCAAACCGAAACATACTTTGTTTCTGATCTCCCATCCTCTCCTCTCTCGCGTAGTTCATATGCCAAGTATCACCTCTCGATCTATAGCTGTGTCTATTTATGCAATGATGAAGTGAAAATCCTTGGTGAGTCTAACTCTCCCTAGCTCTGTCCATCTTGTTCATCAAAAGGTGGAACCCATGATATCTCAGCCCCTAATAATGTTGAGTTTAGTTTCATGCCCAATTTGCACTGGCAGTGATATTAAATCTTACAAAGGCTTGAAAGAACTGTAAATACACTGGGCTAGGGCTCATCCCGTCTGACAATAAACAACTCCATTGATCATAGTTCCCGGTTCCATAAACTCAACAAACAACACACTTTTTTGGTCCCAAAAGACAGTTGTTGAAGGTTTGTTTTAAGTTTTTCTGTTTATTTAGCGAGTTTGAGTGCATCCATTGTTGTGACTGTTGTTTTGTTTTGGGGGGGGGGGGTGACATATTGCATTCAAGTCTCATCTCAAGTCACAATTGAAGAGTCCACTGCAAGAATGATGGATGTCACTTTCTTGTCGAAAATGAACCAAGACTGTCAATGCATAGCTTAAGACATATACTGGGTGTTCAGTTCAAAGTGTGTCATGGCTTGCTGTATGCCATCACGTGACTAGTCGATGAGCATAGAGAATTCAGTCTTCCTACACTTCCACAGAGGTATTACTTATCTGCCAGAGAAGTTGCCTAGAAAGTACGGCGTTCATTCAGAAGAGTACTTACTGATACATACTGTAATGCCGGTAGTGGCAGGAATGTGAACTGTTTCGAAACATGTACTGAGGTGAGTTTTTTCTTACTGTCAGGATATGGGGAGAGGGTTAAGACGATTACTTACGTATTTGTTGACATTAACTTTGGCGGTCAACATGGACACGGAGCATTTGATTTGTATTGTGAAATGTTGCCGTATGCAACCGTTGATAACAAATACCCTGCGTATGACTTGGCCGCGCAAAAAACAGTTCGAAAGAGGTTATGGTAGCACACAGACCGTACAGACCGTCATCTGTTGCTACGATGTTCAAACTATACTGTACATGTTCTCAAGTTCAGATTGAACACCTTGATTAATAGGCAACTTCTTTGACACAAAAGCTGAAACTCGCTTCAAATCGCTGACTCATCAACAGTGACGTCATGACACACTTTGAAATGAACACCCAGTAGAATGTACATACAGAGTTATATGGCATTAACACTGATAGTCGTTGTCCAGTAATGATCGGAAAATCACAATTAAGCTTTGAGCGCTAAGCATTTCAAACTTTCAATTGCTTCTCCTGCAAAATGTATTCCAAATGACATCATCATTCTTGCAGTGGACTCAATTGATTTCCACCTTCAGCCTTATAACGGATGAGGAACATCAACGCTGATACCATTTGGTGACCTTTGTGGTCATCAGGCAACATCTTTTCTTTTTATTATTATTATCCAATGTAATAAACTCTATTTCACCCTGAGGTATAACATCTTTGGAATCCATCGAGCGCACAGTTTTTTGTAGCGTAGATGTTCTGTTACTATCGTGTAAATAGATGATCTTGAAACTTCAGGAAATTCCACACACAACTCACTTATGGTAGACCCGTTTTTCTCGTACCACTTGGTTAACTCGTTGAACAATGTCTTCTGTTGCAACAGACTTGCATCCTTGTCCCCCTTCATCATGAACATCAATTCGGCCTTCTTTAAATTTCCTACACCTTCCATGCATATCATCATCACTTATAAAGTTTTCACTGTATACTCCTCTGCACTATTCCCTTCTGCTTGAAGAAACCGAATTACACTACACAACTTGCACATGGCGGGATAATCAATCGTAGCAACCATGTTTACGTGCCTGCAACTCAGCTCAAAATGGCAGAATGACGTTGAAAGTGGCAGAGGTTATAGTGGGGGAGATGCGCAGTCGACCTCCAAGCATCCCTGTCTCCTATCACTTGATTGGCTGTTTACTGGCTTGATTGGAAGTTGAAAAAAAAACAGCCCTTATATCTTGTAAAGGAGCTGTTTGAGAGACAAAGAGCTACAATTCTCTGTGAATCACTTTAGAAGACTTTCGACAGGGGGTATGTCATTGCATCCCTTAACCTCCTGAGTCCTGAGAGTATAGTATACTATACCACATTTCATACATGATTATAATATAAGATGAATGTGGAGGGACCCGAAGTATAGTGTAATATATCTGCATTTGTGCCCCAACTGTAACCTGCAGAATTTTTTCAGCATTTTCCCTCATGTCAGTGACTTTCTTTTGAAGTGTAGAATTATACTGAACTTGAATAATTTCGAGGGAAAAATTGTTCTGGAGCCGGGTATCGAACCCGGGACCTTTGGTTTAACGTACCAACGCTCTACCACTGAGCTACCCGGGAACTCTAACCGACACCGATCCAATTTTTCCCTCTATATCCACAGACCTCAAAGTGGGCTGACAACCGTCAAGCAACCAACTTCGAGTGCACACTAACTCCGTGTGACTTAAATTGTGGTTTTCTGTTAACGAACAGTGACGTGTATTATGCAAATCAAGATTTCAGGTATAACTCCCTGTCGGTTAGAGTTCCCGGGTAGCTCAGTGGTAGAGCGTTGGTACGTTAAACCAAAGGTCCCAGGTTCGATAACCGGCTCCGGAACAATTTTTCCCTCGAAATTATTCAAATCAACTTTACAGGGAGTTATACCTGAAATCTTGATTTGTATATTGAACTTTAAAAATAAAAGAAATGTGTCAGGACTCAGGAGGTTATTATTCTAGAGGCAGTTTAAAAAACCCTTTCTGTTTATTATACAGTGAAATGTAGATAAAACAAAAGAGATAACAATGCAAGATAAGCATGTCAATATAGCTTGAAAACACGAGCTTGGAAAAGATATTGTTCCAATTTAATTATTGTTACTCAGGCTTTAAGTTTAAATATATACTGTATTATGACATTACAATTGAGGACTGTTTTTGTAAAACTTGCTAACTGCAAAATTTGCAAAATTGAGATCTTGGTGGATTCGTTAACATAAGACAGGCCTCTAATAAAATTGAATTATTTCTCTTCATTGTAGTGTGTCAAAGTGTGATCGTTGCACCTATAACCTATAATCTTTTCGCTGTAAGAAAAATCCTAATGTAAACAATAGCACGTGACTAAGTGAGGCTTCATTGGCCGCTGTTTGGTGCCATAGATTCTCAGTACGTGTTCCCGCTTACTGTTGTACATTCTGTTTCATGTTAAACATTTCCCGTTACTTGTCAAGTAGGCGTAACCTCACTACTATGCATTTGTTTGCTTAGGAAACATTTACTTTATAATTAATGTAATTAAATTATTTTTAAGTCTTATGTCTTCACAATGGACAGTTGAGGATGCAGAAGCCATACTTCAGTACCACATGCTTACGTGAACAACTACGAGCTCAAGTGATGCCAGCTTGTTACAAAAACAGACTATCTCTGTATTACTGTTGGTATTCATCTGCATTCATAGTACATAACAAAATATAAAAGTAGCTTTTCTTTTACATAGCGTTTTACATATGAGTGAAGTTAAATGTTTCATCGTATTTAACAACTAGAATTCAATTTTTTATTTTCAAATAATACAAGATTATGGTTTCCAAATACAAACTATATTTTCCTGCGCCATGTGAGTGTTTCGACTGGGAGCCAATCACGGGTATGACAGCCACGTGCTTATGTTTACATTAGGATTTTTCTTACAGCGAAAACAGTATACTTGTCTCCATTCAGTTTTTTGTGTCTCCTGTAAAATTTAGTTTTTTCAGTTAGTAACTTTTGCAAAAACGGTCCTCAAGTGTTGTAATGAAGTTTGGGTTGTTTCAGCAAGAAGTGGTCTGCTCTTACCAACTTCCGGTAATCGCTTTGTACCTATTGTGCCTCGGATGGTGGAGACTCCTGTGACAACAACAGTTACAACCCATTTGACAGGTTCTACTAATCCTCGACATTTAGGTTTGTTCAGTTTTTGTACTTCATACAGATAGCTAAGCTAATGTTTTACAACTGTGGCTACGAAATAAGTGTCCATATATGCAGTGGCGGCTCGTGAACTTGTGGATGGGGGGAGCTGCAGTAGATTTTGGTACATACAAATTTCACTTCTTGATATCATTACTAATAAGTATTGTGACGTCATTTATTATCTGAGGCGTAACTGCCATTATACCGCACACCATCCGTGGATCGTGCTGTCCTATTTCCCTAAAATCCGTGGATCGTGCTTCTATCGAAGCACCTCCAAGTTGTCTCATTGTTACATAGGAGCGAGTAAATAACAAATAATAAATCATTAAGAACTAAATGATAATGTATTATACTAAATGAAATACTAAAACTAACAATGTTAAAACTATGATACATATTACTACACTGAAATGAAATGAGGAGGTGACTAATGGGTCTTAACAAAAATCTATCGGACACTACAACTAGGAAAGACGACCATTCTTCTTCTATGTAACTCCTCCATAAGAGTCCAACACGTACTTCCTGTAAATGCGTACTTATCCTCCAGACACATATCTTTTTGCACTAACGGGAGTAACCGTACTTTCACCTCCGCCATAAAACTGAGTACATAGCACCATAACAAAACCTGAGGTATACCACTCGAGCCTGAGTAGCAGTCCACAACCTGGCAGCATGATTCCAACGTGCCCAGCGCCCTATGACCAGCACATACCTCGACGCCGCCGACAATCCATAAATAACTCGTAACAAAGGTGTGTGACGTTCCGTGGTTAACTCGACTCCGGCATCCCCGATGCCGCGTAGTCAGTACACCATCAGCGTACACCATCCCGTAGAAAATGTGATTTCCAATCACAAAGACTGCTGCTTTCTTTCCAATGTAGTGGTTCACTCCCAGAGGATTCCACTCTAACCGGATACACCAATCCGTTCCGGTATGTAGCCACCTGACGACTCTGGTATTCATGAATACAAGTGCTTCGTGTACTCAGTAATGCACGAACTCTAGTCTGAGCAGACACACTGCCTGTTCCCATGTGTAGATGTCTCCAGACTCAAAGTTCACTGTAGCAATGCTACTCTCCAACTACACGTCCTGTGGTCGATTCTCCTCTCGCGTGTACTGCAGTCAACTCACTTCAATCAGCAAGCTCGGCAGGCAAGACAAGAACAATCCGTTAACATTTAAACCGGCGAATCACATCGCTCGTCTCAAAACTAAGCTAAGGATAGTTAATCTCGGACCCGGTAGGGCAAACACAAATATGCCACCTGGCGGGTATGCACACCAAACAAAAATGGAAACCGCCATCTAGCAGAAATGCATAGTAAACGATACAGAAGGTGCTATCTAGTTGTGAGGACACAAAACCTCACATAACATCACAGTATAGGACAAAAATAAATGCACTACATATCGAAAAACCAAAACTTTCTGACTTAGTTGGGAGATGTCTGTGGCATCATTTGCCATAATCACTTAAAAAAAAAAAAACAAAACAAAGCAAAACTAATACCATCGATTTCAGTCTGAATTTCAGATCGGCAGACACTCAACATGCAATCTAGCAGTTCATTCTGAATTGTTTTAGAATTACCTTTAAACAGTAGCATGTTCCATATGATTTTTGAGAGGCTTGTTCTGATTACTTACGAACTGTAGCAACCCACGAAATACACCAGGGTTCTTCGAATCGTTTTTTCATCATGTCCCCTATGGCGAAGTTAATATTGGTCACAAAATGTGATACAATTAATTTTTTTTTTTTTAATAATTTCACGATTTTTTCTCACTTCTTGATTATGTTCGAGGATGTTTGTTCTGTTCGCTTCACTTAATTGCGCAGTTTTACAGGTGAGACTGCAAAGATTCGTACTTTTTAATTTTTAGGGGCAAATGTCCTAAATCTGTCACACCACTCCTAGTCCATCCAGCATCACCCCGAAGAGGAGTCAAGGAAAACAAAATACAGAATTTTTTTTTCACATCCACGTTACCACAAATGCTTAGCATAAATTTCATTGTTATACTTCCTTACATATTATATGCACTATTTCGGCTGGATGAAGCTTGAGTAAGATTTAAGTCGGGTAACGGACAAGCCTTTAATTTCACTTCATTACATCAATCTTCTCCGCAAGGGAAAGTTGAGAAAAATAAAATTAATATTCTATAATTCACACACACTAATGCTTGCACATTTGCACTGGTTAAGTTACGGTACTAAGACGTTATACCAAAGCAACACTCAAATATACTGATGGTCAACAATTTTCTAAAACTGGAAAAGAAGTCTCTTTCGTATTCTACATGCTATATCAAAAGGATTCTACTCGTGCAATCATTATGAGTTAAGGCAAATATTAGGTTCTGCTGGAGGCTGGATATATACGTAATAATAAGGCAAAAGAGAATATTAATTTCGTTATATTAACTCGATAAGATTCTACAATAGTAAGTATGTGAAGAGAAAATAAAAATTTTGTCATTAAGTTTCAAGGGAATAGAGAATCCATTTGATGCAGCATTACAATAGAGGTATGGGAGTGGAGGAAAGAATCTTCCCTTTGGCCTGGCTCTGCAAGCCACTGCAGCGAAATATAGGTTTTAAACAGCGGCAGTTTCCCTCTGCCTCCCTTCACCTCTCTACCCCCTGACCATGCAAGACACACTCTATGAGCTGTCCCACCCTGCAGATCCCAGGACGACTTTGAATGCAGTGTCAATTCCAGTACAGTCGACACGCAAAAAGATTATGCATAAGATAATAGTATATATTCTCGGCCAGATGAAATATAAAGCAATTTACCAATAAAAGCTGTAACAATTCTTCTACAAATTAAAATAAATACTATTTTTATTTTCCTGTCAAAGCAGGGAGTGCTGCAGCTCCGCAGTTCTTATGGACGAGCCGCCCCTGCATATATGTGATGATATTGTCTCCCTCACTGTTATAACCATAAGTGGCAGTTATCCTTCTGTGGATTGTTTGTAAATTACAATTTATGGGTGTTATTTATGTTTGAAAAATGAAACAGTTTCATAAAACATGTTTCCAGAAAGTTGCTGAAGTGTAAGTGATCCATATAAGCTTTTACCATTTTAATTAGTGTTATAACTATGGAATCCACACCTGTGGAGTAATGGTTAGCGCGTCTGGCCGCGAAACCAGGTGGCCCGGTTCGATTCCTTCTTGCTTTTATGTGCTGTAAGATTTTATTGCCTCATCTAGATTTTAAGATGAATATAAGGCAGTCGCTCATTAGATTTGTCACATTTTGTATTACAGAAAGATGTCAGCCCGGTCTGCCAAACATCGATGACAGCATACCTAAAGGAAAACTCAGACAAACCAAATCATCAATGAAATGCAACAAGTTAAGCTCTGCTAGTGGAAAGATGAATGTTAAGGATAAGACAGAAATACAGACACGATCTCAAAAAAGGGGCAGAGTTCTTAACTCAAGTACTGTAATGGGTATTACTTTGTATGCTGATGATAGTAATGATATCGAAGTATCATGTCCAAACACAGAGCAGCAGTATCCAACAGGTTCTGGTCATAGTCTTCCCAGTATTATCGTGGAGTCACCACAGACAAAGATGTCTTCCATCAGTGCACAAGAAAATGGAGTTACTTCGACTCAGGAAACGGGAAGAGAAAAGCTATTGGGGGCTCTGGATCTTAAAGAAACACCAGACAACTATCCAAGTAGAACTGTGAATAAATCAAAATCATCAGATGACATTGACAGAGATTGTCACAATAAAGATGAAAGAGATCAAAGTAAAAGCAAAAGTACTACCAGCATGTCATTGCAGAATATTGATAAACTTCCACCAAGTCCAAATCTTACGAATCTGGTTAACCTCAGCAAGAATAATATTCTCGTTAGTAGTGGACACACATCAACATCTGGTGTTAACAGTCCAGCTGTGATCAGCAAACCTAGTAATGTTTCAAAACAGAAATCTCGTGATACACCCAAACCCGGCATCTCGTGTGCAACTGTGAGTGAAAAGCGTAGTAATAACGCTTCAAAACAGAAATCTCGTGACACTCCTCAGCCTTCAACATCTCAAGGAAGGAAAGCTGTGAATTCCAAGAGGTTGAGTCTTAGTACGCCACGTAAACAGCGACATGTAAGAGCATTAGATTTCACAACGCCACCCAAAACTAATTCTTTTAGGCAATCTCATACGTCTCCAAAACATCAACGTAGTAAAAAACAGTCCCCTAAAACATCTGAGAAAGTAACAGAAACAATAAGGAAAATACGGTCAACATTATTTAAGTCACCCGATAACACTGACACAAGTGCAAGTCACAAACCTTTATCAACATCTGTCACTGGTTTGTCCAGTGCAGATACTGAGAATAATAGAAATAAGGTACCACCAATAGCCACAAGAAGCCCTCCTCCGCAACTTTGTGGAGATTGGGATAAAGCAACAGGAATTGGACAGATGATAAATGAAGATGAAGAGGATGTTGATGCAGTAGACGATGAAACTGGGTTTGATGAACCAGCTACAGAAACTGAGGCTGATGTCATAGCAGAAGAAGCTAACAAAATGTCAAACATTACAGAAAATAAAGATGATGAACATATATCAGCATCCAACACAATTGAAGAAGACTCTAAAAACAAATTATCTCTTCCTAAAACAAAGAAAACGTGGGATGCTGATCTTCGGGCTCTTTTAAATGCCGATTATGACGGAAACCTGTTGCCACCAGAAGATGATAATCATCAGTCCGAAGAGAAAGTTACAAAAAAGAAGGTGATAACGACAACAAAACCCAGGAGAAGATTCTCAAAAGTAACAGAGGAAGAAGCGAGGCGAATAGAAGAATGTCTAATTACAGATATCGGTGCAAGTGAAGAAGATCACTCTAGTGCGAAAACTAAAAAATCTGAGGAGATTCCATCAAGTTCAGATCTAGAAGTTGAAAAGTCTGTGGAAGATCCCAAGGAAGCAAGTGGGATCAGTGACTTGAAGGAGGTGATAAAGACAACAACAAAGCCTAGGAGAAGAGCCTCGCAGATAACAAAGGAAGAAGCGAGAAGAATAGAAGAATGTCTTATTACAGATATCAGTGTAAATAATGAAGTTCAATGTAGGGCGGAAACTAGAAAATCTGAGAGAATTCCGTCAAGTTCAGATATACTAGTTGACAAATCTGTGGATAACACTCAGGAAGTAAATGAGGACAGTGACATGAAGGAAAGGATCCATGCTGACTCTGATGTCCCAGCAAAAGGAAAGTCTGCATTACATGAAAGAAATATGGAGACTCTAAATGAAAGTGAATGTGTACATCCAGATTCAGAGGAGAAATCTTCAGGAAATCCTAATGAAGGTAAACTAAAGAGAAGAAGTGTTTTGAATGAAATGGATAATGATGTGCATGTTGACCTGCTGGAGGAAACGTGTAAGAGTGAAATAGTTATAGATTCAGCAGAAAACCATGTTACAAATACAGAACCAAATAAGTTTTTAATACCAGAAACTTCAAATATAAATGAAATTGACCTTTCTGAAAGTTCAGATGCTGATTCCATTGGTCCTGCTAGCCCATGTGCATCTGTTGGTTCTCCTCTTTCGTTGGCTAGTAGCTCTAAAGTCATTCAATCTCCTACAAAGCTAAAAGCTGCCAAAAGAACAATAGTTCAAGATAACTTGCATGTGTCGCAAACAAACAGTCAACTAGATATCGAAGAAACCGTGGAAACATTTGTTATTCAAACTGAAGATTCTGATAGTAAGAAAAATAACAAAACTACTGAAAATGAAACAATGCAAATAAATACTGAAGATAAGTACCTGTCTGATTCAAGAAATATACTTTCTATGCAAAGAAACAATGTTCAAGACACGTCCACATTAGAAAGTAAGGATTTAATGTCCTCTGTATCTGGTAATGCTGAACCCTCTGCTACTGTCTCTGGAAATTCCACAGTTAAAATATCTAAAACACAGAAACAAGTAAATGGTACATCAGAGATACCTGATGCTGAACCTAGATCAGTTGCAACTGCAGCTCTCGATACTCCAAACAAGATTGATGACCCTGGTGGAATTGAATTTTCTGTTCCACCTTTAACACCCCGTGTCCTCAGTCCACAACCACATGACACTCCATATACGAAACAAGCAATTAGTAGCACTGTTATATCTTGTTCTTTCATACAGACTCCAAATTTCCCACCACCAACACCCTGTATTTCAGTAACACCACAATCGTGCCAGTCAAGTGAAGGAACTCCATCTTTTGTGACAAGACCAACAGATTACTCTTCATGTTCTTCCTATTATAAACCATCAAATGAACAGGATCTAAATACTTCGGACAAGCCTTTGATGCAAGTGTTAATTGAAGAATGTAATAAGTTAGAGTCTGATGGTTTTCGGAATTTCAGTACAGGAGATGCTGACAACAAGAATTGCACTAGCAAAGCATCTCCTGTTTTGGATAAAACTTCACGAGATGAAGAGAAAGGAAATACTTTGGACACTGTTTCTTGCAGCCTTTCTTCATCAGACAGAAGAAAACAAGAAAAAGAAAATATAAATAAAGGAAGTGGAAAAGGACAGACAAAACGTTCAGGTGCCATGTCTGCAGGATCAGCTGACAGAAAAGGAAGATTTGTTTCAAGAAAATCTTTAAATTCGAATGATTTGAATGTGGAATCAGATTCAGAAGTAAAGATTGGAAATAAAATTCAGTCAAAACGGTCATCGAGAAGAAGAGTTAGTTCACTTAACAGGAGTCAAAATGAGTTTGAATCACAAACAGATTCAAAGAATGAAAATAATAGAAACTCAAAACAGCCAACTAGCTCAGCTTCAGTACTAACAGAAAAACAAACAAAGCATTCAGGAATTGACAGTGATGATTCTGAAGATGAAATGGAAATACAAACAAACTCCGAAGTTGAAAATGAAGATAGCTCACTTCTTGTCTCATTTAAGAGAAAAAATTCTCTTTCAGAAAGCGAAATTTCTAAAAGTCGGAGAGAAACACAAATGAGCTTAGAAAACAAAAATGAAAGCAATTCAAAACCTACAATATCAATTCAAGAGAAGACAGGAAAATCTAAGAGATTGATGAAAGGAATGGCTCCTTCAAATGGTGTTAATTTTCGGGACAAGATAAATAAGAAAACAAATTCAGATCTAGTTAGTTCAGAGCAAGAGACTACAAAGGGGAAGACTAGATCACAGTTACGTTCTAATAAAAGTGATGATTATGGAGATATACCAAGTGCACAAATAAGTTTGGGTTATGAAAATAAATCCAAGTCAAAACGAAAGAAAATTCAGTTAAATACGAACATAAAAGGCGAATCTGACAATAGGGCACAAGTACAAACAAGCCCACACAAAGGGAAGACTAAACAAAAACAAGGTTCGAACAAAATATTAAAAAAGAAACAGAAACATAAGACAAAGAATAAAGTTATTAAAAGATTTGTTGAGGATGCTTGGCGAAAACTTTTTCCTAATGACTCCCCAAGCGACGATCCTGATTTCGAATCCAGTAATGAATATTTGCCAAAAGAACTTTCTGAAATTGAAGCCGAGAATACATCAGAAACAAAAGGAAGTAAATCAGCTGCAAATGAAAAGAGAAAATCTTCAGATGCAGTCAGTTCAAAAGAACATACTGAAGAAGTGGCAAGGACTTCGAGTAGAGGATCACAGATGTGGAGTAAATCTCCAAAATCACCACGTACATGGGAGGAAGATATTCGAGAGAAATTCCTGCCTAACGATGAAGACATGGACAAGGAAGACTCCATCTCTCAACAGAATCAGAATAAAGATAGTTTAATGGTAGGCCTATCTCCCTTTAAATATGATACAGCGGGAACCAGATCACGCGCATCTCATTTTTCAAATACTGCAGCAATAATCAGCGAACTAGAAGACAAGAAACGCCGGATGCTTGCAAAATTGAAGGATACAGATATATCAAGTTCAACAGATAGTAATATAAAACACACTGAGAAGAAGATAGATAGTATTACTTTTGCAGCATGTGCTGCTCCCCATGGATTACAGTCTGAAACAACACTAGAGGTTAATCCTACACATACTATTCATTCTAGGGATGACATATATCAAGTAGAAAATACTATGGATGGAAACCCTGTCAACAGTGGAATAAAGAGAGTGGAAAATGTGGTGCTTGGTAGTCAAGATAAGAGTGAAGTAAATCCAGTGAAAATTAGTGCAGTTACCCCAAATAAAGGCGATAATGAACCAATTCAAGCTTTTGCTATAAAACAAGGCAGCATGGACACAACACCAGCAAAGGAAGGTTCGCAAGTGACTATGAAAGAGAACACGCCTTTTAAGACAACACCGAGGAAAAGTTCGCATCTTTCTGTGGAGGCAATCGCAGAAAAATTGACGAGGCAGAAGATAGCTATTCAGGCTCATCCTGTAGTGACACAGTCTCCGAGTTGTCAGCCTGTGACATGTGAGGATAGCAGTTCTGAGGACTTCCCAGCATTGCATCTGAGTTCAGATGACGAAGGGACTCAGCCCGAACAGCTTAACTTCTCACAGATAGAAAGACAAGTAGCGAAATTGCATGGTGGAGAAGAGACAAAATTGTGTGACATAGCAGTCCCTACACCTGTGCCTGTCATGGATATTCGTAGAGATTTAGAAGCAACTCCTAATAGAGTGCAGGATATACAGACAAATCTCAGCACAACCTCTGCTACAAATATTGAGGATGACCACAAAGGTCAGTATAATACTGTTAAAGAGTCTGATACAGAAAAATGCAATGAGAATCCTTCAGTAGATGTTACAGTTACTCCTCTTACTGCTGGTAGCAAAACCAATAGAAAGAAACTTAGTCCAGCTGAAAGGGAAGCTAATGCAAACAAGAGAATAAGGGATTTGCTTGGTGAAGATGTGAGTCCTATCAAGAATTTCTCTGAAGTCAAAAAAACTCCTATAGATCTGACCGAGAGTATTTTATGGAAACTGCTTGTAAAAGAAAAGAAAGATAAATCTCCAAATGAAAACAGAGTAAAAGTTACGAAACTGAAAGGACCAGTAAAACGTAATGAAAAGAAAAAGCCTGCTAAGAGAAAGAAAAAGAAAAAGTCTCCATCAAAAGTAACAACCAAATTAAAAGAAACAGATATTGAACATAATGTTCAGGAACAAGTCGGGAAATCATCTCCATCAAAAGTAACAATCAATTTAAAGGAAACAGATGTTGAACGTAATGTTCAGGAACAAGTCGGGAAATCATCTCCATCAAAAGTAACAATCAATTTAAAGGAAACAGATGTTGAACGTAATGTTCAGGAACAAGTCGGGAAATCATCTCCATCAAAAGTAACAATCAATTTAAAGGAAACAGATGTTGAACGTAATGTTCAGGAACAAGTCGGGAAATCATCTCCATCAAAAGTAACAATCAATTTAAAGGAAACAGATGTTGAACGTAATGTTCAGGAACAAATCGGGAATTCATCTCCACCAATGGAAGATACATCTGCATCAAAAGTAACAACCAAGTTAAAGGAAACAGATGTTGAACATAATGTTCAGGAACAAGTCGGGAAATCATCTCCACCAGTGGAAGATACATTGAGAGAGCAAACTAACTCAGAATACAAACGGATAATTGTTTCTGAAAATGAAACTTGCATAGAAATAAGATATGCAGATGATGGGCCCAAAGGTAATAACTTTGCATTTGGTGATATTTCGACTTTATCATATGAATTCGAATTATCAGATAATGAGTCGGAGAGAGGTGAGAAGGCTGGTGTGTGTACAATCACGGATTTCCAGGAATTGTATTGTTATTTGCCTGATTGTGTCACCAATGGTGCTCACACAAGCAAACTGGAGAAAGTAATTTGTGAATTTCCAATTTCTGATATCAAAGAAGGAAATGCTTGTGACGTCAAAAGTATGAGTACTTCTATTAGTCATGAAAAAGACAGGCATGTAGAAAGTGATAAAATATCAAAAGGGAAGTACAGAGAATTTCAGTCACACAATAAAAATTTGGAACATGATAGTAAAGCTGATGGTTACAGAATAAAATCACTATCTCCTGACCACCAGAGACCAAGTACATCGGTAAACAAAGCAAGAGGTAGTGTAAATGATATTCATAAGCGAAGATCACCATGTCCTGTTCATAGAAGATGGGCATCGTCACCTGTGTATAGAAGACAATCCCGATCTCGATCTTTGGATCGTAGAAGATCAATATCTCCCATGTCATCATCTTCTAAAACATCAATTTCACCATTGCAACTGTTATATGATGAAACCATGGAAGAGAAAAGAAGAACAAGGTTGGTATCGCGTGTTAGCAGGAGAAATCAAGAAGTAGATTGGAGAAGGAATTTCAGTCCACACAGAAGTTCATTCAGAAGAAAAGACAGAGATAGATTTCGGGACCATGATGACAGATATCGTAATGATAGATATCACGGTGAACGATACAGAGGTCATGTCGCTATGAGAGATTCTAGTCATAATTCTTCATCTTTACTGGAGGTGTTTGACTCTAGTAAAAGTAGAATTCTGCATGCTCCTGAAGAGAAGGGATCCACATCAGATGGAGGCAGAAGAAGATACTCTGACGTTGTAGCAGAAAAGAGATGTGAAACACAGACTGAAAACATTTTGAGTGAAAATGACAAAGTGGAGGACAGTATGGTCACAGAGCAATTAGAAGATGGAGAAGTGGTAGATGAAGAGTGTAGTAGGAATAGAATCACTCCTGATAAGTCAGCAGATCAGCTTCAGAAAGAACCATCAGCAGCAGATTGGCTTCAGAAAGAGCCATCAACAGGTAACTGTTTCATTTCAGTATACAACATTCAATTCATTTTTACTGCCAGTTTTATAGAATTTGACTTTCCATCCATACCTCAGTACAGTAGAATTTCTATTATCCGAGTTAATGTGAATCAAGACTACTTAAGATAAGCAAAAACTCGGACGAAACAGATGATTACTAAAAACTGTTTTGATTAGAAATCAGACAAACTCTTAAATAATTTCGGGGGAAAAATTGTTCCGGGGCCGGGTATCGAACCCGGGACCTTTTGGTTAAACGTACCTACTGAGCTACCCAGAAACTCTACCAGACACCGATCCAATTTTTCCTTCTATATCCGCAGACCTCAAAGTGGGCTGACAAATGTCAAGGAACCAACATTGAGTGCACACTAACTCTGTGTGACTTAAATTGTGATTTTTCTGTTAATGAACAGTGATGTATATTATGCAAATCGAGTTTTCAGGTAAAGTTGATTTGAATAATTTCTGGGGAAAAAATTATTCTTGGGCCGGGTATCGAACCCGGAACCTCTTGGTTAAATGTACCAGTAGAGTTCCCGGGTAGCTCAGTTGGCACATTTAACCAAAAGGTACTGGGTTCGATACCTGGCCCCGGAACAATTTTTCCCCTGAAATTATTAAAATCAACTTCACAGGGAGTTATACCTGAAAGCTCGATTTGCATAATATACATCACTGTTCATTAACAGAAAAACAGCAATTTAAGTCGCACAGAGTTAGTGTGCACTCAGTGTTGGTTGCTTGACATTTGTCAACCCACTTTGAGGTCTGTGGTTATAGAAGGAAAATTTGGATTGGTGTCTGGTGGAGTTCCTGGGTAGCTCAGTTAGTATGTTTAACCAAAAGGTCCCGGGTTCGATACCCAGCCCTGGAATAATTTTCCCCCCGAAATTATTCAAATCAACTTTACACGGAGTTATGCCTGAAAGCTCGATTTGCATAGACAAACTCTTTACTTAATAGACTAATGCCTGGTTTCTGGTACACCTCAGTTAACTCTCAGTTACTTAACTGTTCTTAAAAATTTAACTGTACTGATAACTTTCATGTGTTTCCGGAAAGTTAAATGTAGATTTATCAGTGCTTGTAACTAATTGTTGAGGTAACTTCAAGTTCAATATCTATTGTCGTCCATAGATGTCACCACTAGTATTTTGTTGGCGATTTTTTTGTTATTTATAGTTACTTTTGTTTGCACAAGTTTTAAGTAGTAATATGGTCGATAGGTACAGTGAGCTCTGTACAAGTAGGTGCAAGGGTTTTTAATTAAAGAATCGTGTGATAAATGATAGTGTAGATCTATGTGTACACTTCCATCTCAATCGTAATATGATTAAAAAACAATAATTGTTGGTATTTGGCGTGATCATCGAGGTAAATAATACTAGTGAAGAGAGGGCTAGATGTAGCTATAACTTCTGCTACAAAACTGCAATTGTAGTCAGCTTTGGTGGTCATGTAGATACACATGCAAAAATATTTTACATTCGTTCATATGAATGCTTTCATGTGTTCAAATGGACTTTTCGGGGTCTGAAATACCATTGGCATTGGTAGATCATCCAAGAATAAAATATTATTTGACTGACATCATAGAATCTGAAATTGATGACTAAAATTAAGCTTGAGATATTCGAAATTGTCTTTACAAACACACATTATTATCGTAATATGTCATAGAAAGTAGAACATTTACTGTAAGTTACGTAAATAAAATGCTAATTTTTTTTAATTATATCGCTAACTAGTGGCTTGTGCAGCAAATACTGCAAACTAAGTTCATTAGACGTTCAAATAAACATTTTTCAGATTTATTTTTAATGAAGAATACCAGACATTCTGAAAGTTATTTGCTTCCATAATAATGAAACATATTCCCTTTGAATGGTTTTTTTGTACCAAATACTTTTTCTTGAACCTATACACCTTCAGTTTTTTAGTTTGAACGCGAAAACGCAAGTAACAATGTTAGGACTGTCAGTCGGTTTTTCATGTAGGAGTAAAGCAGTAGCTATTTCAGGTCATTGCGGATTGTAGGTGAAAGTTAAAAAAAATTTCAGGTTTGCTGTGCTTTCGAACAATAGACATAGCATCTTAGTATAGCTGCTGCATGTTTCGTAAACTACCTTGAAATGTAGAGAGTAAAATCATTTTATCCTGCTAAGAGATCTTGCTGAAATTATCAGGAAATTACAAAATCTTGTAGGCCTCTTATTTTATCAGTAAGTAATACTCTAATTTTTGCGCTCTCTCAAGCCAGTACTGAAGAGAATCACGAGTATAAATATCTACACCACACCACCATTAAATATATGAAAAAGACCCAACCCCACTTGATTAATAACTATAAAAATATTTTATTTTTAATAACAATATTATTATCTTACGTAAGTTTTATAGTTTTCTGTAACATATACTATATAGCCACCACTCAGTAAATTATAGAAATCAAGATCTAATTTAAGATATTCTCTACATCTACTTATATAACCCCAAAACGTTTCACTTTCAAATCATCAATATACGTAGCATTAATATGTATAATTATTGAAAAATAGTCACAGCATGGCATTAACTATAGTAATATTTCATTTCTAATGGTAATAATGTCATCAAATCACCTCAAGTTTTGTAGATTTTAATATCCAATACACAGCTGTACTCAGAAAATTACACACCACAGAATCAAACCTGTAAATTGTTTTTAGTAAGCCTTGAAGTTTTTAATAACCAATTTAATTTGAGCTCTAAATATGTCAGCATTCTTGCAGATTATGGCCTTCGTGTAATATTGTTTACTGTAGTGTGTGTTTTGTTTTATTCTGAAATGCAATTAGTTAGTGGCGACAGATAGATTTAGAAAATAGGAAAGTTATGTTGAAAAATTGACATTTTACTGAAAACTACTATTTTTCTGAAAAACTTTGGGTTCCAAGCTTCAAAATGAGGGGTCATTTATTAAAATCCGTTCAGCCGTTTTCCTGTAATTTCCATTACCAGTTCAAATTATATATATAGATATAGTAAATTAATTTATTATGGTCTATATTATTACTTAATATCAGTTATTAATGTTTACAAAACAGTAATGCAGTAGTGCTGCATATTGGTATTTGTTTGAATCAGTACTAACAGCCGGATAACTACAACTGAAGGCACAGTTTTCAGTTGAAGCACAGATAACTGTAATGATGACGAGAACTGTTGTTTCGGAAACTTATTTTAAACACTAGCCGTACCCGTGCGCTGCGCTGCACCTGTTAGAAATAAATATAAAGTAATTACATAATTAAAATAGGACATTTGATCCAGGGAACATTCGTGTTTGATAGGAGGATAAATCGTTTAATATGTTACTTAATTAAAATTGCATCAAAATAATTAAAATGCGATCATTTTGGTCCAGAGACCACTCATTGGTGCAATGACAATTCTTTAACATGTTTCTAATTTTTATTACATGCAACCATATTTTAATGAACATTGACATCATTTAGATTTAATGTGTATACTTTATTTTACTTGTTATAAGTTTCCATTGAATTATGGTAATAACTTAATTTTAACCCTTGTTTTCTACGTATTCAGTAAATGGCGTTTGGCCCACTATGGTTCTGAACCCTTCAAATAACTTAAATTATATTATATAATATTACATTACATAATATATTATATTATATTATATTATATTATATTATATTATATTATATTATATTATATTATATTATATTATATTATATTATATTATATTATATTATATTATATTATATTATATTATATTATATTATATTATATTATATTATATTATATTATATTATATTATATTATATTATATTATATCAGAAGTTACTGTAATAACATTATAGCATTATGGCTATCTAGAGAAACTACACTTTCCAATGGTGAAATAATAATTAATTATACAAATCGGTTAATTTAGCTTCCGATATTACTTCATACAAACACAGAAACATTCTCTGTAGGCTATCTTTCATAGCTTTCGATTGTTGCTGTCCAAGGCCCCTTATAGATGAAGTCATTTGTTTTTTATTTCATTATACGGCCTTAGATGGCAGTAATTTTAATTTTAAAACTCATTTATCTCATTAAATATCAGTCCCATCAAAATTTTTCAAGGAATAAAACTTATCGCAAATTATTTTTAAAGAAACTGTGTAACTTTTTTCACAAAAATCAATAATAAGCGAGATATTTCGATTTATTTAATTCAGGCCCCCTTATAACCCCCCCTTTTAAATAATCTATTTTGAATGCCATATAGCCTAAAATATAAGTTACAACGAACATAATTTATATTCCAATTTTCATCGAAATCCATTTATCCATTATCGCGTGAAAAGGTAACAAACATACAGACAGACAGACAGACAGACAGACATACAAACAAAAATTTCAAAAAAGCGATTTTCGGTTTCAGGGCGGTTAATTATATATGTTAGGACCAATTATTTTTGGAAAATCGAAAATTACCAGAAAAATTTCGGCTTCAGATTTATTATTAGTATAGATATCAGCACGTTAAATCGTAGATAACTCTGTATGTAGAGTTAACTATCTTTCCAGAAACCGGACATAAATAAAATGAACAAATCAGGTTAATATAACTCCAGACATTTAAAAATACAGCCGCGAGCTGCAAAACAAATGGATCATTGCATTGCGCATTCAGTCTGATACCAGTTCGATAAGAGCGGTGAGACTTGAGTCATGAAACAGTTGTATCTTTTAACGCTGATGGAAACACGACCATTTTTACAGGTTTTTTTTTTTATTATTATTTTATTTTATTATCAGGCTCAGATAACACGAAACCTCGGCTAATCAAGACACTACTGTATTTCTCTCTTCTCCTTTTTTATAATTCTTGTCTAAACTTATCCATTACAAATTTATTTCCTTCAACTGGGCACACTTTCTTTTTCTTCCTCCCCCCCCCTTTTTTTTTTTTTGGATCGAGCTCAGATAACACAGGACCTCAGATAATCGAAATTCTACTGTATTTCTCTCTTCTTCATTTTCCAACTCGAAAATATAATAAATTTATACAGTGGGTAACAAACAAGAGATTGATAGCAATAAAACGAAATTGCAGGAAGCACTGATTTACCTCTTCCAACTCGAAAAGAGCTATTGTATTTAAAATGTTATCACCACATTTTATTTTAATTATTATCAGGAAGGATAACATTTCTTATGTTAGCAAATACATACACAAATTCCACAATTTGGGACATCTGGCCGACATCTACGGCTGACCACTAGAATCCAGAATACAAAGCAGAGGTTAAATTAAAAATACAATATGATTGTGGAGAGAATACGGAACAATGATAAATTTAAAAATAAAGTACAATTTGATTTCGGAGAAACATGAGATGAAAATACATTGAAGAGTAATGAAATGAAGTAAAAAAATAAATAAATAAATAAATAATTTAAAAAAATTACATAGTATTATACAAGTGATTGTGTAAAATGGATAATGAATCTCTCAATACCATTAGACAAATTTTGTTAATGTCCTCATTAGAAAATTTAAGAGAAAGGAGAATGGTTTTGGTTAACTTAAATGAAGTTCCCCTGGTGCCAAAAAGAAGTCCTTTCACTTCCCTGTATTAATATTCATTTTGTATCTCTCGCTGAAGTGAGGAATACATGGGTTGTAAATAGACTTCTTTTCATCGTTAACGTTATTGGCTTGTTGATCATCCTTCTCAAAATGGACAGTGGGGTCAAGAATGAGGCTTTTTTGATTCCGGTGATTGGTGGCTATAATATTTGCTCTTCTCGTTGACCCATTCTCAGCCAAGCAGTGCACTTCTTCGTAAACCTCCCATATTTGCTACCATACTGAAAGACTCAACTTTCAGCAGAAAATAGAATCCATGTGGAGAAAGAGCTAAGTTGATTGTGTTTAGAGGCTTTTGAAAATAACTCGTATGGTTCGTCATAATCCTAGGAATTAAATCCTTTGTTTTGGAGGTTCAGGACTAAAATTCTTGAACACTATTAATATACAAATATTTGTTCTAGATATTGTCCAATGTAAACAGTCCAATCCATTTCGATAAAAGTGAGTGATTCCTTCTTGGTATTAGCACAGTCTAGTTATACAATGACGAAGCTCGTGTTTATGGGGGTGCTAGGAACAATAGACTGTGCAGGTACTATTTTGCATTATCTGTAATGAGGCGATAGCAGCGATCCTAGTGGTTAGCAACTATATGTAGCTACATATTTACTACGAATTAAGCTTCGTGTCTCTATATTCTAGACTGTGATATTAGTGCTGTGTTATAATTATCCCACAGTCTAGAATACACAGTCACGAAGCTCGAGTTGTGAGGGTGGTAGGAACAATAGACTGTGCCGGTGCTATTTCACATTGTCTGTAATGAGGTGATATTAGCGATCCTAGTCATTAGCAACTATCTATGGATGCATATTTACTACGTATTGAGCTTCGTGACTGTATTTACTAGACTGTGATTTCCCCTCAAGCCATTAATTTAAATGTTCCATGCCCTGCTCCCAGGCGGTATTTACCATAAATCCCCTACAATAAACTAGACTGTGCATAGAACATACTCATGTACATCAGATCACAATGGATCTGCATCAGAGTGAGACGTGTATGGATACGTCGACACAGATTGAGGGGTTAGTGTATGATTTAATTTCGTAATAACTCTTTTTGATAAGTAGCAATTCCAAAAGTTTCTTTCCTTTAATAGATTTAATAGCCTTAGGAATTTAATTTGTATTTCTATTTCAATTTACATGATTATAAGCTAATATGAAATGTCTTCATTCCCTCTAGTCCCATCTGATGACGATCTGATGACGTATGCCTTAGTGGGAAGCAGTAGAGTTGAGAACTCAGGCGAAGATACACCTCCTGTTATAAAAGATAATTTAAGTCTTCCTGGTGCATCATCAGACCAAACTTTAGATTGTAATAGGTGAGTTATTCGTGTCCTATACTTTATGTTGAATTAGGCAAATGCACGAACTTAGAATTTGAATTTTATTATTATTATTATTATTATTATTATTATTATTATTATTATTATTATTATTATTATTTTCAATTTTTAATTTTAACAAAATTGGAATTAAATATGATATTAAAATCAATAAAGAAAAAACTAAAATTATGGCCTTCTGCGGAAAATACCCTGTGCCTAGCAAAATGTTTAGATTGAAAAATATTAGAAAGAGTAAATTATTTTACATATCTCGGATACACATTATCTTTTTTCGATGAAGTAGACATTTCACAGAAAATTTCTAAATACACCAAAACAATGGGAATAATAACATTATGAAACCTTCCCTAGTACAAAGGCATACTAGAATTCGCCTATACAAGACCTTGGCGAGACTGTACTTTGTTACGGCAGTGAGGCAAAGACATTGAGGAAGAAAGACGAAAGCAGAATAACGGCTAATGAAATGAAATTTATGAGATATACAGTGGGATATACAAAATGGGATCACAAACGCAATGAAGATGTAATGGAAGAATTACAACTAGAACCTGTAATTAATCACGTAAAACATTATCAGAACAACTGGATAAATCATGTGCATCGCATCCATAGAGATAGAATCCCAAAAGTCATGCTCCACTATCATCCAAACGGGAAGAGATCTCTTGGTCGTCCAAAGAAGCGCTGGATTGAAAATTTACCTGTGAGATCGTAACAGGCCATTTGGCCTAATACTTGAAAGGAAGAAGAAGAAGAAGATTATTAGTATTATTATTATTATTATTATTATTATTATTATTACTCACCATGAAATTAGTGGGCCCAGGTTCAAATCCTGATTGGGACAAGTTATCTGGTTGAGGTTTCTTTCGGGTTTTTTTCTCTACCCATTAAGAGCAAATGTTGGGTAATTTTCGGCACTGGACCCTGGACTCATTTTGCTGGCAGTATTACCTTCATTACATTCAGATGCTAGATAACCATAGCAGTTGATAATTGTCGTAAAATAAGCAATTACAAATTATTATTATTATTAATAATAATAATAATAATAATAATAATAATAATAATAATAATAATAATAATGGAAGCAGAATGTACTGCAAGTAATTTTATTTCCACAAACATTGGCACCTTTGCAACACATATTCATATAACAGTAGCGATTGAATCGTAAAATTGCATTATATGTAAGGTTCAGTAAGCTGACGCATCACAGAGGGACATTTGTGGCTGTGCATTTCCTCCTTCCCACTCTAGTCTTGCTTTTGACTTCTGCGGTCACTGAACACACAGTTATCATGTCTTTTTATCACACACTTTGTTCCAATGAAATTACACCCAAACCGTCAATGTTACACAACAAACCAGCATAGGACACACTTGTTGGTATTTGTTCTACAAAATCCCTTGATATCATCACCTCTCTGTCTCCTGTTTTCCTGGAATGCGCATTCCACTATTCAATTAAAAATGCTACTTTTCTCAAAACCCATTCATGAAAGACCACAATGATATTAATAATTATGTTTAAATCACTACCCCGATTCATCTCTCAAAAGGATCCTATTTAGTCTTCTTCTATCCTAGTGATGTCAAAGCAAACGCATTTTTCTGACCTTGACATTGTGCGCGGGCATCAAGCGCTAAGTATGGGAAGAGGAATGGTTGTGTATATGAATAAGCAGCCTGTTGGATTAAGAAAACAGTGGTGCACAAAGTTCAAACGGAAGTGAAATTTTATGTCGTTATTTTTATATGGCTTCTTTCTGTTTGATATTATGTATATTGTCTGTAAAACAAAAGTACTAATACTAATTTCTTAATATTGCAATTGTGTTTTAAATGTTAATAACATAATAAAGAGTTAAGAAGGAATATTCACATAAATTCCATAGTAATACAATTATACTGTACTAAATGGATGAAACACATCATTCATAAAGAAAGTGATATTCCAAAAAAAGAGACTGAGTATGACATGATAAGTTGGAATTGATATTGATGGTACCTTTAACCTTATAAAAGTAATCAATAAACTAATCAAAACAATGTTACAGTACAAAGCAAAGTTACCTAGGTGCTATATTATGTTTTAAGTGTAACTAATATTCCATAACAAAACTCTTAATGCGTTATGCTTTTAAGGTGATATTGGTGAGCAACTTTCTATCATCAGAATATAAAATTATTTTCTCGAAATCTGCTGAAGTTATAGAGCTGACATTTTTACAACACATGGGCACGTATCTTTTGCTTATGATGTAACAGTAGTTGCTTTGTTAATTCATTTCCTTACAAACCATTTCCATGCAAATATTTTCAATATTATCAATGCACTATCTTCAGTAATACGTATTTATGGTACTGTATATTAGATTTACAAAAACGTTCTGTAAGGCTACTAAATAAATAGGTCTATATCTGAAAATTTCACTTTTCCATAAAAAAAAGTTGAGAAAATATTTCTTTTGAACAAAAAAATCAAACTTGTGAAAAATGAGCATTAAAATTAAAACTTACATTCTTATAATGCACTTATACTTCTCAGACAAATCTAAAAATTAACATGGATACAGTTTTAATAAGTTCTCTTCCCTTTATCTATTGAATCAGTGCTGGCCATCTCTGAATATAGCTCGACCAAGCGGCATATTCGGCTGTCTCTTTCCTTTCCGCTGTAAAGCGCTCAGGCTCTCCTGAGCTCTAAAGCGCGCACCTGCTCGTATGGGCATCAATTGACATGACTGTTCTATCCTGTTACATAATCTCAAAAAAAAATATGGCAGGAATTTTTCAACACGTTCACATAAAATTTCTTGGTGAACAACTCTTCACCAAGAACAGATGCCATAGTAAATTTCTACAATGGATGAACAAGAGATTGGTAGTAATAAAACGATATTGCAGGAAGCACTGAATTCACCTCTTCCAACTCGAAAACAGCTGTTGTATTGTGTTAAGTCACGCCAGTGATGCAGCATTTTCGAGTCGTGATATTTTAAAAATGAATCACTTCATAAAGAAAGGGCATCAGTCACATTTTTTTCGAAATTGAGTTAACATTGAATTTCCCATCTTGAATGTTCAGCACATCATTTTATCAAGAAAAGAAACCAGTCCAACATTTCTTTCATTGTGATATTGTGTTCGGAATGTGAGCGTTTTGTAAAGGAAGGGGCATCAGTTCGAACAGTTTTTCTTCATTTCCCACAACTTACAAGGAGAGGACATGCTCTGTGTATCACCGAATGAAATAAGATTGTGTGAGATGAAAATACAAGAAGTACTGTTTAAAATCATACCTGGTATGGGTGGCCAATGACCCCTCGTTTTGGAAATATTGGCTATTGTTTGTGACGTACTTCCGTTAGGTACCTAATATGGAAGCATTAGACTGTATGAAAGCGTAGCTCATATGGTTGGGTGCTGAGTTGTTATCCAGGCAACCTGAGTTCGAATCTTAACTAGTCCTATATTTTTTTCTTTTAATAATGATTAATAGTGTGATCACAGTAATCTATTTACATATCTCATATTTCTCAATGTATTGAACGCTTCATCATGTTTTAAACAAATTACTAATTCACTAACATTGTATTGTAAACAAGGAAATATTGCTCATGTAGGCAGGTAATTGGTGTCTGTTCTGTTTCTATTCCACTTCATTTTGTACATGATTCATTATGATAAATGTCATAACAACACACAAAACATACTTATTTCCTGCACCATGCACAGCAAATGAAAGAAGGTTGTCCACAGTCACACACATTTTTCCGCACTTCTGTTGAAACAGACATTTTTCACAGTCACAAACACTTCTCGCTCGTTTATTAATTTTGATGCATACCACGCATATTTCAACATGGCTTTGAATATAGGAGCTGACAACTGAAAGTGAATTAAGGAGTGAATTTTGAGGGCATCCTCCCTTGAAGCAATTTGTCGTCCAGTTTGTAAAATGAAAGAGCTATTTTGCAAATATTTGATAAAAATCTTCACCTGTCTAAAAAAATAAACATCACAGGACTGGCATAATCCAGTACATTTGGGTGAAATCACTTTAAGGTTGCATGTTACTTCACTTTCTTCATTTGTAAATATTTCATCTTAAAAAAAAGGATTTATCTACCTTCCCACGAGTCGAGAATTAGAAGAAATGGCTGCTCTTTCACATGTCTTTATTACTTTCTCCAGGTATTGCTTATGGAGTTGAGATGTCAGCTTTCCTGATGAAGAACGTGTTATATATTTCTGAATTTAGAAGTGAGTTCATCTACTTGACGTTGCACTCTTGAGCCAAATTGTCCTTTTGGTTATAATAATAATAATAATAATAATAATAATAATAATAATAATAATTTAATTTGAGTCGCGATATGACTTTTGTTATAAGTTAAAGCGACAATAAATAAATAAATGAAAAAAAAAATAATATCAAGTTTAAAAAAAATGAGAAGGCATTAGGATTCGAACAGGGGTTGCCTGGATAACAACTCAGCATCCAACCATATGAGCTACGCTGTTACACAGTCTAATGCTTTCCTATTAGGCACCTAACGGAAGTACGTCACAAACAATAGCCAATATTTCCAAAACGAGTGGTCATTGGCCACCCATACCAGGTATGACTTTAAACAGTACGTCTTGTACTTTCATCTTACAGAATCTTATTTAATTCAGTGATATACAGAGCGTGTCCTCTCCTTGTTAGCTAAACTGGACTGATGCCCTTTCTTTATGAAGCGATTCAAATGTTATCACCACATTTTATTTTAATTATTATCAAGAAGGATAACATTTCTTATGTTAACAAATACATTTTATGAGATTGTCATATTTGCTACCATACTGATAGAGTCAACTTTCAGCAGAAAATAGAATCCATGTGGAGAAAGAGCTAAGTTGATTGTGTTTGGAGGCTTTTGAAAATAACTCATATGATTGAAACTTACAATTTTGTAGTGCATTATTATGTGACATTGTTTAAACCTACAGATTGCTTGAAGAACAACCAGTGCAGGAAACTGGGAAGCTTCAAGAAAAATCAGCTCAAAAAGAAGCAAATCTTTCATCATCTTCCAGTGGCAGAACTCTTCCTCCAAAGAAGAGAAAAGCGTCTTCTGAAGACATGGGAATACAGGTGAATTGAACAGGGATTTCATTGCACATTTCAGCTATTGTCCGCGCAACTTATCTAGGCGGCTGGGTTCCCTAGTGCTCTCTCGCTGCCCCGTAGCTGTCTGCTGGCTACCTGACGTCGCTGCAGCAGTTGTACGTACAGTCACAAAAACATCATTCGGTATTTAATTTCAGTGCATTCCATTGGATATGGTAGGTGAAAGTACCCATGGTTTCACAAAATACATGTGCTATACATTATGATCACAACTCCAATTATTACAATATTCGTATCTGGCCATGAGCTACTGATGGTAAGCGATACATGAAGTCTTTCAAGTAGAAGCACAGGTCTGTAGTTGTTGGGTTTCCAAAAAGTTCACTTTCACATACAATCATTATCAATATTCTTCTTCTTCTTCCTCCTCCTCCTCTTCCCTTCATCATCATCATCATCATCATCATCATCATCATAACAGTCATCACTGCTGGTATCGTCTAGATGTATTATAAATTATAAATTATTAGGGAAAACACTTGAAGCAAGTAAAGAGATAATAAATCCCGAAAAGACAGAGTATATGATTATGTCTCGTGACTAGAACATAGTACTTACTTAATTACTTACTGGCTTTTAAGGAACCCGGAGGTTCATTGCCGCCCTCACATAAGCCCGCCATTGGTCCCTATCCTGAGCAAAATTAATCCATTCTCTATCATCATATCCCACCTCCCTCAAATCCATTTTAATATTATCTTTCCATCTACGTCTCGGCCTCCCTAAAGGTCTTTTTCCCTCCGGCCTCCCAACTAACACTCTATATGCATTTCTGGATTTGCCCATACGTGCTACATGCCCTGCCCATCTCAAACGTCTGGATTTAATGTTCCTAATTATGTCAGGTGAAGAATACAATGCGTGCAGTTCTGTGTTGTGTAACTTTCTCCATTCTCCTGTAACGTCATCCCTCTTAGCCCCAAATATTTTCCTAAGCACCTTCTTCTCAAACACCCTTAATCTCTGTTCCTCTCTCAAAGTGAGAGACCAAGTTTCACAACCATAAAGAACAACCGGTAATATAACTGTTTTATAAATTCTAACTTTCAGATTTTTCGACAGCAGACTGTATGATAAAAGCTTCTCAACCGAATAATAACAGGCATTTCCCATATTTATTCTGTGTTTAATTTCCTCCCGAGTATCATTTATATTTGTTACTGTTGCTCCCAGATATTTGAACTTCTCCACCTCTTCAAAAGATAGATTTCCAATTTTTATATTTCCATTTCGTACAATATTCTCGTCACGAGACATAATCATATACTCTGTCTTTTCGGGATTTACTTCCAAACCTATCTCTTTACTTGTTTCCAGTAAAATTCCCGTGTTTTCCCTAATCGTTTGTGGATTTTCTCCTAACATATTCACGTCATCCGCATAGACAAGCAGCTGATGTAACCCGTTCAATTCCAAACCCTCTCTGTTATCCTGGACTTTCCGAATGGCATACTCTAGAGCAAAGTTAAAAAGTAAAGGTGATAGTGCATCTCCTTGCTTTAGCCAACAGTGAATTGGAAACGCATCTGACAGAAACTGACCTATACGGACTCTGCTGTACGTTTCACTGAGACACATTTTAATTAATCGAACTAGTTTCTTGGGAATAGTACGAAATGGAAATATAAAAATTGGAAATTTATCCACAGAAAAGGTGGAGAAATTCAAATACAGCAACAGTAAGAAATGTAAATGACACTCAGAGGAAATTAAATGTATTTTACCCACCTCGTAGACCATCCTTCCTTCTCCTGCCCGCTACCTCCAGAAGCGACCCCTGTCCACACCTGTGGAGTAATGGTCAGAGCGTCTGGCTGCGAAACCAGGTGGCCCGGGTTCGAATCCCGGTTGGGGCAAGTTACCTGGTTGAGGTTTTTTCCGGGGTTTTCCCCTCAACCCAATCCGAGCAAATGCAGGATAACTTTCGGTGCTGGACCCTGGACTCATTTCACCGGCATTATCACCTTCATATCATTCAGACGCTAAATAACCTAGATGTTGATACAGCGTCGTAAAATAACCCAATAAAATAAAATAAAAATAGAAGCGACCCCTCTCTCTTTTAGCTGCCCAGATAAATTTCGCAGACAGTAATTCGACTTGTGCTTAGATTTTTACGATCTCTTCTTTGGGATTGGATGTAAGAAATGTAATACAGTGGTTCCTGCTTAAGACGTGTCCAAGGAACCAGCACAAGTAAACTCCTTTACTTACTTAGTGGCTTTTAAGGAACCCGGAGAATGTAAGAGTAATAAAATTTACCTTACGGCTTTTTGTTACAGGCTGAGAAGAGAATTCGACCAGACAATATTCATGCACTGCAGCAACTTAAAAATTTAGATTTGGATCACTTACTGAATTTTGTTCATGGAGAGAAGCCTAGATAATTTCTGGAGAAAACAGAGCACCTGAACATTGACCACAATTGCCATTGGCAAGCCAGTAATGTAGTTCTTTGTATTTTTGTATGTACATAAAGTTTTCTTTTATATTTATGTGTGAAAATAGAAAAAGATCGTTTTATATAATACTCTTGTAAATATCGCATGTACATACCTTTTGCTAATTATAAATTGTGAGACAACAAATTTGTAATGGCACTGTTTCTTGTTGATAGTGTTCGGAGAGTTCCTCAACACGAATGTGTTATAAATAAATGATTTTAAATAGTATCGTTTAAAAGACCCGTCTATAATTGAAGATCTCGTGTGTAAATAATGATAACCTGCATTTTTACTGGAAAAACAAGATTGTTATTCTTTCAAGCAGTGTATTTGTACTAGAGATGGGATAAAATGTTCTTTTTAAGAAACAGTTTCGACTGTAACTGTTTCATGAACGAAACTGTTCCAAAATAACAGTTTCAAAAAAACTTTTTCATAAGAATATGTTTACAACATCAGTGCCAAGTGTTCCAACTATTTCAACCTCTCATCAGCTTCGGGAACATGTTTCAAAACTATTTCCAACTAAAGATTGAAGTAGACGTAAACAAAACTGAAATGTATTACTCCGCAATCGCAAGCTAGCTACCAAAGCAGCCACCAGGGCGCATTATTTTCAGCAAGTGAGCACGCAGGGCAGCCACCGTCTGATATATTGCAGACATTTCAACACATTCATTGAACTAACCCGTAAAATGCTCACAGAGGGTTAATATTTATTATTTCTCTACTGGGATTAGTGGATTTTCTTTTTCTGTAGATTCGTGATTAAATGTTATTCTTTGAAGAGTGGAAAATTTCTTTAATTCTACAGTAATTTATTTGAAGTTGGCAACACTGAATCTCGCACTGTGTTATACCAGCTGTGCTGATGTGCTCTGTGAAGCTGCAAGTCACCTTGGGAGGGATTTAATGCCTTTACGCATGCGCGTTGCCATAATACACGTTACAATGATTTAACACGCAATGTCTGAAACTACTAATATAAACATGTTGTTTAAATCGTAAGAAAGTGTTCTTATAAGCATCTTTAATTCACTCGTATTCCATGTATATTATACATTTTATTATTTTAGAAGGAACTATTTTAATGTGAGGAAGAAGATGACAAGCATGAGTTTGGAGGCGTTGTGCATCCAATAGCCAATCAGGAACCATTATGCCACTTGCATTTATTTACATTTACTTCAATCTTTAGCTGGAAAAAGAGAAGGCCCTTGAATCGTCTTTAAATCAGCTGTTCAGTGTATTATGACAACGAAAGATAGTTTTCGTAAGTTACTATTAAGGGTACAGTAAATAACTACAATTCAAAATAAATCATTTTTAGTAGAAATAACGCATATAACCCTAGGAGAGTTTAATAATGATATTAGCCGATGATATTTTTCACGGTATATTAATAATTAACACTATGTCAGGGCACCATGAACATATTCTCCATCAATGGACAGCTAATAATTAGGAGATTTATTAGGGAATTTGATTCGTACAATTAAATTGCGCGATCCTACATAGGCTACTGTTGCATGAAGGCCGTTTGGAACATGAATATTATATCTACTTTCGATTGGAGGTCAATGATAGTGCTACACACTGCCTTTGCAGACAACAAAGAAGAGGAAAACTGTTTAGAAACTGAACTGTTTATCTGTTGGAACCATGTGGAACGTTGAAGTTATCACTGGAACAGTGTAACACTCTTTGGAACAGTTGGAACAGGTTATATCACGAAACAGTTATCGAAACAGTTTCAATTGTGAAACAGTTTCAAATAAACTGTTCCAGCTTTTTTTACCCATCTCTAATTTGTACTGCCTGTTAGCATATTCACATAAGATAATGTGGTTTGTATATAGTTTACAGACAAAAAACTGTAAATTTCATGAATTTTAATTTCGAGGGTTGTCATTTTTTACTCTAGAGGTTTACTGTTACAAATTGGACAATCCAGATTCTTACAGCAGATCCCTTCTCAGCTTCACCCTTCACTTTTGCTCTTCCTTTTCCTTGTCCTGGCTGGATCCAGATTAAAGTTATATAACCTTTTTTTATGTAACATGTCTGAGCAACTAATCCTCATTCCATAAAAGAAAACTCCACATGTCAACAAATATAATGCAAAATCCTTTCAAACATTGACACATGTGGAGCAATGACAGATGACGTGACATGACAGATAATTATTTTAAACTAACAACCTAACATAAAACATCAAATGTGCGACATTTTTACAAGAATGTAGTTATATTATGAAGCGTCCATTTCAGGTAATTGACTCTTTCTAAAGGGTTTCCTCTTATGATGTTCAAGCCCTGAATTACTTGCTACTGGCTCATCCAGTCTGTGCCAGTGGTTCTCAAACTTATTAGCATTGTGAACCTCTTTGGCCAAGACTGTTTCTTTGACAGCTCTGAAATATTCAATCTATCTTCTGAAAAATCAATATATAAAGTAAATTTATTAGTACAACAATAATAATTATATTTATCACGAAAATTTTACAAATACTTGTATATTTGGTATACTTTATCTTCCAGGACAACCCCTATTTTAGGGGAAGTTTGTTTGAATAAAATATGTTGGGTAAACAATAGATATAAGAGGGGCCCATAAATAAAATTGAAGTGTATTCAGATCTGGGGACTTTACAATCTTGAAACAGTTTTTCCGCAATATTCGTAAGCTATTAAAGAAGTCTATTAAAGTAAGATTAATTCAAATATGTACTTCAAGGCCATGATTCATTATGATTTGAATGTAAGAATATTCCGAAATGATGCATTTTTATTGTAAAGACTTTTTAAAACACACTTATTTCTATGTACAAGGAAGAAAATGACAGTGTATTGTTTGTCTTCGTTTTGTTTTACCAGAAAATAACACTGAATATTGACTATTACTACATCAAAGCACACGAGAAATGCGATTTTATTATTTTAATACTTACTTACTGGCTTTTAAGGAACCCTGAGGTTCATTTCCGCCCTCACATAAGCCCACCATTGGTCCCTATCCTGAGCAAGATTAATCCAGTCTCTACCATCATATCCCACCTCCCTCAAATCCATTTTAATATTATCTTCCCATCTACGTCTCGGCCTCCCCAAAGGTCTTTTTCCCTCCGGCCTCCCAACTAACACTTTTGCTGTGGTCGTGCCGGAGAATCAGTCCCATTCTGAGGCTTATTTGAAGGTTTCGTAACAAGCTGTTTTTTACGGTGATGGGTTGTTAGCCTTTCGCCCAACCCCCAAGCTGGAGGACCAAACCTTATCGGCTGTCCACGACTGCTTATTCAATATATTTCGCAGCTACCCTCCATATCTGGAGGCCGTCTCCTCTTCCGCAACCTGAGGACGCGCCATGCCGTGGTGATAGGGACCCACAATACATGGTTTATTATTTTAATAACCTATAAAATGAAAGATAACACTTGTTTAATGGTACACCAACCTGTCACAGACCTAGAGGATCTGTGGCAGGTTATTCCTGTGATATCATATATGCTACAAAATGGTGTCGCCATTCAACCTTAACCTAACTAATTAATTTATAACACGCTTTTTTAATAATGTACATCAGCATGTCAAGGACACGGGCAAGGTTATGAACTGTTATATACCATAGTGCACTTTGCAGGCGCTGTGGTTTGAGTGAACATACGAGAAAATATCAGGAGCGTATAATGTACAGGGAATGTTATTACAGTAATGTAAAGTTAATACCACAGTGTAGTATATACAGTCACGAAGCTGGAGTTTTAAGGGTACTAGCACAGTCTACTATATACAGTCACGAGAGCTTGAGTTTTGAGGGTGCTAGAAACAATAGACTGTGACGATACTATTTTGTATTGCCTGTAATGAGGCGATATTAGCGATCCTAGTGGTGAGCAACTATCTAATGTTTGCATATTTATTACGTATTGAGCTTCGCGACTGTATATACTAGACTGTGGTACTAGGAACAATAGACTGTGCCGGTACCATTTCGCATTGTCTGTAATGAGGCGATAGTAGCGATCCTAGTGGTCAGCAACTATCTGTGGATGCATATTTACTACGTATTGAGCTGCGTGACTGTATATACTAGATTGTGTTAATACTAGGCTGTACATAGCCCTATTAGAATCATTTATTTAGGAAATTTATGTTTAGACAATCATGTTAAATAATATTTCTTTGGAGGTATACTTGATAATTCTTAATAAAAATTATTTCACATTATAACACAAACAATTTGAAACATTATTATATTGTGAATGACACCCATTCATGAATAAATGCGCAGTAGACTGTATCCTGACACCTTTTCAAAATTTTTTTGTAGTATTGTAGTATAATAGTGTACTTTTATTATATATATATACAGTACATGTAGAAATTTATAGGGAGGTTTTTATTTCAAATGAAATGTATGAGGGAGCAAACGTTGTGAAAATCTATTATCACTTGGTGAGCCTTCCTTGTTAGCAGGGTCCTGATCCAGCTGGGCCATCAACTTATCCGACTAAATCTGGCCGATGCAGACCTCTAGCTCCTACACCCAGGTTACTATAACATTTTCACATTTTTTCTGTAATTTTTAAGGTGACTTTAATAAGTGATATTTTTCTTCTCTATATCTGTCTTTCTTTGTTTTGAGTTTATTTTTAATGATTACGTTGATATTTGGTATGAACATTATTAATCTTAAATTTCATGAATCTCTTAAAGCTTAATATGTATTGAGCATTCACATCATGTTATTTCATGACTTTTTAATCACTCTGTAGACCCATAATGATGGACGAGTTAATGTAATTGCAATGCGCTATGTCATTACGGGGGAATTTATTTTTTGAGGTTACTTTAATAAGTGATATTTTTCTTCTCTATATCTGTCTTACTTTTGTTTTGAGATTATTTCTAATGATTACGTTGATATTTGGTATGAACATTATTAATCTTAAATTTCGTGAATCTCTTTAAGCTTAATATGTAATGACCATCCCCATCATGTTATTTCATGGCTTTTTAATCACTCTGTAGTCCCATCATGATGGACGAGTTAATATAATTGCAATACACTACTTCATTAAAGGGGAATTTATTTTTTGAGGTGACTTTAATAAGTGATATTTTTCTTTGTTTTGTTTTGAGATTATTTTTAATGATTACGTTGATATTTGGTATGAACATTATTAATCTTAAATTTCGTGAATCTCCTTAAGCTTAATATGTAATGAGCATCCCCATCATGTTATTTCATGGCTTTTTAATCACTCTGTAGTCTCATCATTATGGACGAGTTAATATAATTGCAATACACTACTTCATTAAAGGGAATTTATTTTTTGAGGTGACTTTAATAAGTGATATTTTTCTTTGTTTTGTTTTGAGATTATTTTTAATGATTACGTTGATATTTGGTATGAACATTATTAACCTTAAATTTCGTGAATCTCTTTAAGCTTAATATGTAATGAGCATCCCCATCATGTTATTTCATGGCTTTTTAATCACTCTGTAGTCTCATCATGATGGACGAGTTAATATAATTGCAATACACTACTTCATTAAAGGGGAATTTATTTTTTGAGGTGACTTTAATAAGTGATATTTTTCTTTGTTTTGTTTTGAGATTATTTTTAATGATTACGTTGATATTTGGTATGAACATTATTAATCTTAAATTTCGTGAATCTCCTTAAGCTTAATATGTAATGAGCATCCCCATCATGTTATTTCATGGCTTTTTAATCACTCTGTAGTCTCATCATTATGGACGAGTTAATATAATTGCAATACACTACTTCATTAAAGGGGAATTTATTTTTTGAGGTGACTTTAATAAGTGATATTTTTCTTTGTTTTGTTTTGAGATTATTTCTAATGATTACGTTGATATTTGGTATGAACATTATTAACCTTAAATTTCGTGAATCTCTTTAAGCTTAATATGTAATGAGCATCCCCATCATGTTATTTCATGGCTTTTTAATCACTCTGTAGTCCCATCATTATGGACGAGTTAATATAATTGCAATACACTACTTCATTAAAGGGGAATTTATTTTTTGAGGTGACTTTAATAAGTGATATTTTTCTTTGTTTTGTTTTGAGATTATTTCTAATGATTACGTTGATATTTGGTATGAACATTATTAACCTTAAATTTCGTGAATCTCTTTAAGCTTAATATGTAATGAGCATCCCCATCATGTTATTTCATGGCTTTTTAATCACTCTGTAGTCCCATCATGATGGACGAGTTAATATAATTGCAATACACTACTTCATTAAAGGGGAATTTATTTTTTGAGGTGACTTTAATAAGTGAAATTTTTCTTTGTTTTGTTTTGAGATTATTTTTAATGATTACGTTGATATTTGGTATGAACCATTATTAATCTTAAATTTCATGAATCTCTTAAAGCTTAATATGAATTGAACATCCACATCATGTTAGTTCATGACTTTTTAATCACTCTGTAGATCCTTCATGATGGATGAGTTAATGTAATTACAATGCATTGCATCATTAGAGGCAGATTTACAGCTCTGTCGCTACTTAAATGGAAGCTTGCAAAGTGATAATGATCATAAATAGTCCATCGGAAGATTTTCATTACGTCATATACTACGTACCTTTTATTGTTACCTACTTGATACTAGATGAGGAGACGGCTGAACTTTGAGTTATTACTCCTCTATCCAAGGTGAACGAGGTTCGATTCCAAGCATATCTATAAGGTTTGTGTTAGAGGAAGTGAGTTTGAAGTCAGGTTTTAAAGTACGTGAACTACGGTATTTTTATTTTTTTCCTAGCCGTAGCTCTGACAACTGACGACTTTACATCAAAACATTTTGGAGTACGATCCCGGGCATATCCTTTGAGATTTCTGATAGACAAAAAACAGCAGTTAGATCATAAATTCATTATCCGCCATTATCATATCACTTGAACTGAACAGTCTGTGGCCAGAAAGGGACCCAACCAGTAACCTACTACGGGGAAAACGTGTGGTTAGCACCATGATCCCAGAGCCGTTCAAGCTGGCTTGCAAAATCGGATTTCCTTACTCACTGTAGCTCCTCACATTCATCACGATGCTGGGTGGGCAGTAGAGTCCTGCAGGGCTGAGTATGAGAGTGGGGTATTGTAAATTCCCGTAATTCAAAAGAGTTTATAATTTCGTCAATGTAAATTCCCCTAAAGACGGAACAGGTAAAAGGCTAGGAACATGTCAATTCCCCTAAAGACGGAAGAAGTAAAATGCTGGACACATGTAAATTCCCCTAAAGACGGAACAAGTAAAATGCTGGGCACATGTAAATTCCCCTAAAGACGGAACAAGTAAAATGCTGGACATATGCAAATTCCCGTTAAGACGGAACAAGTAAAATGCTGGACACATGCAAATTCCCCTGAAGACGGAACAAGTAAAATCCTGGGCACAAGTACAAGTAAAATCCTGAGCACATGTAAATTCCCCTAAAGACGAAACAAGTAAAATGCTGGACATATGCAAATTCCCTTAAAGACGGAACAAGTAAAATGCTGGACACATGTAAATTCCCCTAAAGACGGAACAAGTAAAATGCTGGGCACATGTAAATTCCCCTAAAGACGGAACAAGTAAAATGCTGGGCACATGTAAATAACCCTAAAGACGGAACAAGTAAAATGCTGGACACATGTAAATTCCCCTAAAGACGGAACAAGTAAAGTGCTGGGCACATGTAAATTCCCCTAAAGACGGAACAAGTAAAATCCTGGGCATATGTACAAGTAAAATCCTTGGCACATGTAAATTCCCCTAAAGACGGAACAAGTAAAATGCTGGGCACATGTAAATTCCCCTAAAGACGGAACAAGTAAAATGCTGGGTACATGTAAACTCCCCTAAAGTCGGGACAAGTAAAATCCTGGGCACATGTAAATTCCCCTAAAGACGGAACAAGTAAAATGCTGGACATATGTAAATTCCCCTAAAGACGGAACAAGTAAAATGCTGGACATATGCAAATTCCCGTAAAGACGGAACAAGTAAAATGCTGGACACATGCAAATTCCCCTGAAGACGGAACAAGTAAAATCCTGGGCACATGTACAAGTAAAATCCTGGGCACATGTAAATTCCCCTAAAGACGGAACAAGTAAAATGCTGGACATATGCAAATTCCCTTAAAGACGGAAAAAGTAAAGTGCTGGACACATGCAAATTCCCCTGAAGACGGAACAAGTAAAATCCTGGGCACATGTACAAGTAAAATCCTGGGCACATGTAAATTCCCCTAAAGACGAAACAAGTAAAATGCTGGACATATGCAAATTCCTTTAAAGACGGAACAAGTAAAATGCTGGACACATGCAAATTCGCCTGAAGACGGAACAAGTAAAATCCTGGGCACATATAGAAGTAAAATGCTGGGCATATTTAAATTCCTCTAAAGACGGAACAAGTAAAATGCTGGGCACATGTAAATTCCCCTAAAGACGGAACAAGTAAAATGCTGGGCACATGTAAATAACCCTAAAGACGGAACAAGTAAAATGCTGGGCACATGTAAATTCCCCTAAAGACGGAACAAGTAAAATGCTGGACATATGCAAATTCCCGTTAAGACGGAACAAGTAAAATGCTGGACACATGCAAATTCCCCTGAAGACGGAACAAGTAAAATCCTGGGCACAAGTACAAGTAAAATCCTGAGCACATGTAAATTCCCCTAAAGACGAAACAAGTAAAATCCTGGGCACATGTACAAGTAAAATGCTGGGCATATTTGAATTCCTCTAAAGACGGAACAAGTAAAATGCTGGGCACATGTAAATTCCCCTAAAGACGGAACAAGTAAAATGCTGGGCACATGTAAATTCCCCTAAAGACGGAACAAGTAAAATGCTGGGCACATGTAAATAACCCTAAAGACGGAACAAGTAAAATGCTGGACACATGTAAATTCCCCTAAAGACGGAACAAGTAAAGTGCTGGGCACATGTAAATTCCCCTAAAGACGGAACAAGTAAAATCCTGGGCACATGTACAAGTAAAATCCTTGGCACATGTAAATTCCCCTAAAGACGGAACAAGTAAAATGCTGGGCACATGTAAATTCCCCTAAAGACGGAACAAGTAAAATGCTGGGTACATGTAAACTCCCCTAAAGTCGGGACAAGTAAAATCCTGGGCACAAGTAAATTCCCCTAAAGACGGAACAGGTAAAATGCTGGACATATGTAAATTCCCCTAAAGACGGAACAAGTAAAATGCTGGACATATGCAAATTCCCGTAAAGACGGAACAAGTAAAATGCTGGACACATGCAAATTCCCCTGAAGACGGAACAAGTAAAATCCTGGGCACATGTACAAGTAAAATCCTGGGCACATGTAAATTCCCCTAAAGACGGAACAAGTAAAATGCTGGACATATGCAAATTCCCTTAAAGACGGAAAAAGTAAAGTGCTGGACACATGCAAATTCCCCTGAAGACGGAACAAGTAAAATCCTGGGCACATGTACAAGTAAAATCCTGGGCACATGTAAATTCCCCTAAAGACGAAACAAGTAAAATGCTGGACATATGCAAATTCCCTTAAAGACGGAACAAGTAAAATGCTGGACACATGCAAATTCGCCTGAAGACGGAACAAGTAAAATCCTGGGCACATGTAGAAGTAAAATGCTGGGCATATTTAAATTCCTCTAAAGACGGAACAAGTAAAATGCTGGGCACATGTAAATTCCCCTAAAGACGGAACAAGTAAAATGCTGGGCACATGTAAATTCCCCTAAAGACGGAACAAGTAAAATGCTGGGCACATGTAAATTCCCCTAAAGACGGAACAAGTAAAGCGCTGGGCACATGTAAATTCCCCTAAAGACGGAACAAGTAAAATCCTGGGCACATGTACAAGTAAAATCCTTGGCACATGTAAATTCCCCTAAAAACGGAACAAGTAAAATCCTGGACACATGTACAAGTAAAATCCTTGGCACATGTAAATTCCTCTAAAGACGGAACAAGTAAAATGCTGGGCACATGTAAATTCCCCGAAAGACGGAACAAGTAAAATGCTGGACACATGCAAATTCCCCTAAAGACGGAACAAGTAAAAGGCTGGCCACATGCAAATTCCCCTAAAGACGGAACAAGTAAAATGCTGGACACATGCAAATTCCCCTAAAGACGGAACAAGTAAAATGCTGGGCACATGTAAATTCCCCTAAAGACGCAACAAGTAATTGCTGGACACATGCAAATTCCCCTAAAGGCGGAACAAGTAGAATGCTGGGCACATATAAATTCCCCTAAAGACGGAACAAGTAAAATGCTGGGCACATGTAAATTCTCCTAAAGACGGAAGAAGTAAAATGCTGGACGCATGCAAATTCCCCTAGGGGCGGAACAAGTAAAATGCTGGGCACATGCAAATTCCCCTAAAGACGGAACAAGTAAAATGCTGGACACATACAAATTCCCCTAAAGACGGAACAAGTAAAATGCTGGGCACATGCAAATTTTCCTAAAGACGGAACAAGTAAAATGCTGGGTACATGTAAATAACCCTAAAGACGGAACAAGTAAAATGCTGGACACATGTAAATTCCCCTAAAGACGGAACAAGTAAAGTGCTGGGCACATGTAAATTCCCCTAAAGACGGAACAAGTAAAATCCTGGGCATATGTACAAGTAAAATCCTTGGCACATGTAAATTCCCCTAAAGACGGAACAAGTAAAATGCTGGGCACATGTAAATTCCCCTAAAGACGGAACAAGTAAAATGCTGGGTACATGTAAACTCCCCTAAAGTCGGGACAAGTAAAATCCTGGGCACATGTAAATTCCCCTAAAGACGGAACAAGTAAAATGCTGGACATATGTAAATTCCCCTAAAGACGGAACAAGTAAAATGCTGGACATATGCAAATTCCCGTAAAGACGGAACAAGTAAAATGCTGGACACATGCAAATTCCCCTGAAGACGGAACAAGTAAAATCCTGGGCACATGTACAAGTAAAATCCTGGGCACATGTAAATTCCCCTAAAGACGGAACAAGTAAAATGCTGGACATATGCAAATTCCCTTAAAGACGGAAAAAGTAAAGTGCTGGACACATGCAAATTCCCCTGAAGACGGAACAAGTAAAATCCTGGGCACATGTACAAGTAAAATCCTGGGCACATGTAAATTCCCCTAAAGACGAAACAAGTAAAATGCTGGACATATGCAAATTCCTTTAAAGACGGAACAAGTAAAATGCTGGACACATGCAAATTCGCCTGAAGACGGAACAAGTAAAATCCTGGGCACATATAGAAGTAAAATGCTGGGCATATTTAAATTCCTCTAAAGACGGAACAAGTAAAATGCTGGGCACATGTAAATTCCCCTAAAGACGGAACAAGTAAAATGCTGGGCACATGTAAATAACCCTAAAGACGGAACAAGTAAAATGCTGGGCACATGTAAATTCCCCTAAAGACGGAACAAGTAAAATGCTGGACATATGCAAATTCCCGTTAAGACGGAACAAGTAAAATGCTGGACACATGCAAATTCCCCTGAAGACGGAACAAGTAAAATCCTGGGCACAAGTACAAGTAAAATCCTGAGCACATGTAAATTCCCCTAAAGACGAAACAAGTAAAATCCTGGGCACATGTACAAGTAAAATGCTGGGCATATTTGAATTCCTCTAAAGACGGAACAAGTAAAATGCTGGGCACATGTAAATTCCCCTAAAGACGGAACAAGTAAAATGCTGGGCACATGTAAATTCCCCTAAAGACGGAACAAGTAAAATGCTGGGCACATGTAAATAACCCTAAAGACGGAACAAGTAAAATGCTGGACACATGTAAATTCCCCTAAAGACGGAACAAGTAAAGTGCTGGGCACATGTAAATTCCCCTAAAGACGGAACAAGTAAAATCCTGGGCACATGTACAAGTAAAATCCTTGGCACATGTAAATTCCCCTAAAGACGGAACAAGTAAAATGCTGGGCACATGTAAATTCCCCTAAAGACGGAACAAGTAAAATGCTGGGTACATGTAAACTCCCCTAAAGTCGGGACAAGTAAAATCCTGGGCACATGTAAATTCCCCTAAAGACGGAACAGGTAAAATGCTGGACATATGTAAATTCCCCTAAAGACGGAACAAGTAAAATGCTGGACATATGCAAATTCCCGTAAAGACGGAACAAGTAAAATGCTGGACACATGCAAATTCCCCTGAAGACGGAACAAGTAAAATCCTGGGCACATGTACAAGTAAAATCCTGGGCACATGTAAATTCCCCTAAAGACGGAACAAGTAAAATGCTGGACATATGCAAATTCCCTTAAAGACGGAAAAAGTAAAGTGCTGGACACATGCAAATTCCCCTGAAGACGGAACAAGTAAAATCCTGGGCACATGTACAAGTAAAATCCTGGGCACATGTAAATTCCCCTAAAGACGAAACAAGTAAAATGCTGGACATATGCAAATTCCCTTAAAGACGGAACAAGTAAAATGCTGGACACATGCAAATTCGCCTGAAGACGGAACAAGTAAAATCCTGGGCACATGTAGAAGTAAAATGCTGGGCATATTTAAATTCCTCTAAAGACGGAACAAGTAAAATGCTGGGCACATGTAAATTCCCCTAAAGACGGAACAAGTAAAATGCTGGGCACATGTAAATTCCCCTAAAGACGGAACAAGTAAAATGCTGGGCACATGTAAATTCCCCTAAAGACGGAACAAGTAAAGCGCTGGGCACATGTAAATTCCCCTAAAGACGGAACAAGTAAAATCCTGGGCACATGTACAAGTAAAATCCTTGGCACATGTAAATTCCCCTAAAAACGGAACAAGTAAAATCCTGGACACATGTACAAGTAAAATCCTTGGCACATGTAAATTCCTCTAAAGACGGAACAAGTAAAATGCTGGGCACATGTAAATTCCCCGAAAGACGGAACAAGTAAAATGCTGGACACATGCAAATTCCCCTAAAGACGGAACAAGTAAAATGCTGGCCACATGCAAATTCCCCTAAAGACGGAACAAGTAAAATGCTGGACACATGCAAATTCCCCTAAAGACGGAACAAGTAAAATGCTGGGCACATGTAAATTCCCCTAAAGACGCAACAAGTAATTGCTGGACACATGCAAATTCCCCTAAAGGCGGAACAAGTAGAATGCTGGGCACATATAAATTCCCCTAAAGACGGAACAAGTAAAATGCTGGGCACATGTAAATTCTCCTAAAGACGGAAGAAGTAAAATGCTGGACGCATGCAAATTCCCCTAGGGGCGGAACAAGTAAAATGCTGGGCACATGCAAATTCCCCTAAAGACGGAACAAGTAAAATGCTGGACACATACAAATTCCCCTAAAGACGGAACAAGTAAAATGCTGGGCACATGCAAATTTTCCTAAAGACGGAACAAGTAAAATGCTGGGCACATGTAAATAACCCTAAAGACGGAACAAGTAAAATGCTGGACACATGTAAATTCCCCTAAAGACGGAACAAGTAAAGTGCTGGGCACATGTAAATTCCCCTAAAGACGGAACAAGTAAAATCCTGGGCATATGTACAAGTAAAATCCTTGGCACATGTAAATTCCCCTAAAGACGGAACAAGTAAAATGCTGGGCACATGTAAATTCCCCTAAAGACGGAACAAGTAAAATGCTGGGTACATGTAAACTCCCCTAAAGTCGGGACAAGTAAAATCCTGGGCACATGTAAATTCCCCTAAAGACGGAACAAGTAAAATGCTGGACATATGTAAATTCCCCTAAAGACGGAACAAGTAAAATGCTGGACATATGCAAATTCCCGTAAAGACGGAACAAGTAAAATGCTGGACACATGCAAATTCCCCTGAAGACGGAACAAGTAAAATCCTGGGCACATGTACAAGTAAAATCCTGGGCACAAGTAAATTCCCCTAAAGACGGAACAAGTAAAATGCTGGACATATGCAAATTCCCTTAAAGACGGAAAAAGTAAAGTGCTGGACACATGCAAATTCCCCTGAAGACGGAACAAGTAAAATCCTGGGCACATGTACAAGTAAAATCCTGGGCACATGTAAATTCCCCTAAAGACGAAACAAGTAAAATGCTGGACATATGCAAATTCCTTTAAAGACGGAACAAGTAAAATGCTGGACACATGCAAATTCGCCTGAAGACGGAACAAGTAAAATCCTGGGCACATATAGAAGTAAAATGCTGGGCATATTTAAATTCCTCTAAAGACGGAACAAGTAAAATGCTGGGCACATGTAAATTCCCCTAAAGACGGAACAAGTAAAATGCTGGGCACATGTAAATAACCCTAAAGACGGAACAAGTAAAATGCTGGGCACATGTAAATTCCCCTAAAGACGGAACAAGTAAAATGCTGGACATATGCAAATTCCCGTTAAGACGGAACAAGTAAAATGCTGGACACATGCAAATTCCCCTGAAGACGGAACAAGTAAAATCCTGGGCACAAGTACAAGTAAAATCCTGAGCACATGTAAATTCCCCTAAAGACGAAACAAGTAAAATCCTGGGCACATGTACAAGTAAAATGCTGGGCATATTTGAATTCCTCTAAAGACGGAACAAGTAAAATGCTGGGCACATGTAAATTCCCCTAAAGACGGAACAAGTAAAATGCTGGGCACATGTAAATTCCCCTAAAGACGGAACAAGTAAAATGCTGGGCACATGTAAATAACCCTAAAGACGGAACAAGTAAAATGCTGGACACATGTAAATTCCCCTAAAGACGGAACAAGTAAAGTGCTGGGCACATGTAAATTCCCCTAAAGACGGAACAAGTAAAATCCTGGGCACATGTACAAGTAAAATCCTTGGCACATGTAAATTCCCCTAAAGACGGAACAAGTAAAATGCTGGGCACATGTAAATTCCCCTAAAGACGGAACAAGTAAAATGCTGGGTACATGTAAACTCCCCTAAAGTCGGGACAAGTAAAATCCTGGGCACATGTAAATTCCCCTAAAGACGGAACAGGTAAAATGCTGGACATATGTAAATTCCCCTAAAGACGGAACAAGTAAAATGCTGGACATATGCAAATTCCCGTAAAGACGGAACAAGTAAAATGCTGGACACATGCAAATTCCCCTGAAGACGGAACAAGTAAAATCCTGGGCACATGTACAAGTAAAATCCTGGGCACATGTAAATTCCCCTAAAGACGGAACAAGTAAAATGCTGGACATATGCAAATTCCCTTAAAGACGGAAAAAGTAAAGTGCTGGACACATGCAAATTCCCCTGAAGACGGAACAAGTAAAATCCTGGGCACATGTACAAGTAAAATCCTGGGCACATGTAAATTCCCCTAAAGACGAAACAAGTAAAATGCTGGACATATGCAAATTCCCTTAAAGACGGAACAAGTAAAATGCTGGACACATGCAAATTCGCCTGAAGACGGAACAAGTAAAATCCTGGGCACATGTAGAAGTAAAATGCTGGGCATATTTAAATTCCTCTAAAGACGGAACAAGTAAAATGCTGGGCACATGTAAATTCCCCTAAAGACGGAACAAGTAAAATGCTGGGCACATGTAAATAACCCTAAAGACGGAACAAGTAAAATGCTGGGCACATGTAAATTCCCCTAAAGACGGAACAAGTAAAGCGCTGGGCACATGTAAATTCCCCTAAAGACGGAACAAGTAAAATCCTGGGCACATGTACAAGTAAAATCCTTGGCACATGTAAATTCCCCTAAAAACGGAACAAGTAAAATCCTGGACACATGTACAAGTAAAATCCTTGGCACATGTAAATTCCTCTAAAGACGGAACAAGTAAAATGCTGGGCACATGTAAATTCCCCTAAAGACGGAACAAGTAAAATGCTGGGCACATGTAAATTCCCCTAAAGGCGGAACAAGTAAAATGCTGGACACATGCAAATTCCCCTAAAGACGGAACAAGTAAAATGCTGGGCACATGCAAATTCCCCTAAAGACGGAACAAGTAAAATGCTGGACACATGCAAATTCCCCTAAAGACGGAACAAGTAAAATGCTGGGCACATGTAAATTCCCCTAAAGACGCAACAAGTAATTGCTGGACACATGCAAATTCCCCTAAAGGCGGAACAAGTAGAATGCTGGGCACATATAAATTCCCCTAAAGACGGAACAAGTAAAATGCTGGGCACATGTAAATTCTCCTAAAGACGGAAGAAGTAAAATGCTGGACGCATGCAAATTCCCCTAGGGGCGGAACAAGTAAAATGCTGGGCACATGCAAATTCCCCTAAAGACGGAACAAGTAAAATGCTGGACACATACAAATTCCCCTAAAGACGGAACAAGTAAAATGCTGGGCACATGCAAATTTTCCTAAAGACGGAACAAGTAAAATGCTGGGCACTTGCAAATTCCCCTAAAGTCGGAACAAGTAAAATGCTGGACACATGCAAATTCCCCTAAAGACGGAACAAGTAAAATGCTGGGCACATGCAAATTTCCCTAAAGACGGAACAAGTAAAATGCTGGGCACATGTAAATTTTCCTAAAGACGGAACAAGTAAAATGCTGGGCACATGCAAATTCCCCTAAAGAGGGAACAAGTAAAAAGCTGGACACATGCAAATTCCCCTAAAGACGGAACAAGTAAAATGCTAGGTACATGTAAATTCCCCTGAAAATGAAACAGGTAAAATGCTGAGCATATATGAATTCCCCTAAAGACGGAACAGATAAAATGCTGGACACATGTAAAGTCCCCTAAAAATGGTACAAGTAAGTCTTTGTTGTTGAGTAATTGTTGGGCCTGTTTGATGGCTGCTGCTGAGAAAAGATCTATTTTTCTGTCCAATTTTTCAAAAACGCAGGGAAAAGTGTTGAAGCATCAAAAAGGAAGGAAAAGGTGGCGAAATGTAGTAATCTCATAAAAAGGTGCAACAAATTGTGTTTATTTCGCTTCATTTAATGCTCCTGACCTATATATATGAAAACAGCTATATTTTTTGGAAAGGTGCTGGACCTTAAAATCTCTTCCCTAGTGATCAGCTCAATAAAAACAAATATATTTGCCCCTTCAGATACTTGTTGACGCTGCAAGACTCGATCACTGTATGGTTCAGATTATTATCCTTATTACATGAAAATTAAATTCTATTCTGGGCCTAAAACTTTAAAAAAATACAAGACATTAACCTGGTGCACCGCCACTTTTCTTCACTAGTCATCAGAGACCGTTCGAAGTAAAACTTGTAATTTCTAAAAATTACTGACGTTCGACCACGTTCGCTGACAATTAAACGTATTTTACTCGAATACCCAATTTCATTTATTCTGTTGGCTTTTGACAATCCGCTGAGCACACTAACATAAAGCTTTTCCAGGGTAATTGACAATCTGCTGCCTATTCTCACGATCCCAAGACGTTATAGGCCTAATAATAAAAAATTATTTTGATTCTTGTGACTGACGCCTCTGAAGCAAAGTTCTAAATACTTCAAATAACCATTGCAATGATCGATGCAATTCTGCGGGAAATTATTCTCTTCTTAGCATTTCATTTCCCTTTCAGTATCGATACCTTTGAATCGATTAGCGGAGTGGTCAACATTATTACAATATTTTTCGATTGTTTCGTTTTTGGAGCAGCTAGAAAGACTTCACTGCATAGCAAAGGATTGTGACATTTTTCTGTTTTTGAACTACTGTACAGTAGAACCCCGATTTTCCGTCACCCTATTAACCGATTGGTGGTTTATCAGACTATTTTTCTCTCTAGTTTTCTTCTTCTTTTATTTGTTTATTTATTTATTATTTATTTTTTTTTTTTGCTGCAGAAAAAAATATGAATTACTGGACATTATATTAGTAAGAATTTTTTCTACACACTGTATTTTACAAACTTTTACTCTTATAGAGTATGGTCTACTCTTCGAGGGGCCTAAATTTTATGCAAAATGCCCTCCACAGGTATCAAAGAATAGGAGTTGTGCTACGACAAATAGTGCACGTAATTGAGTGGTTTGAGAAAAGAGAAACTGTGGTTCATCTAACATCAGAATACGAAATAAGAAATAATACTGTGCACGATTTAATTGAAAACAAATATAAAGTGTAATAAGTATGTAAATCTACAACATGAGACCTCTACTATTCCTGTCTTTCCACAGACAGTCGTCTTAAAGAGTTTCCTTGGCTCTTAAAAACCCGTCATTGAAAACCAGACTTAAATTAGTGAACGTCTGAGCCACTTGGCATGTTAAAACACAAGACCACGGAGGAAATTAGGAATCTGTATTATGCACTTAATTTATGAAACCTTATATGGTACGGATTATCCGATTTTTTCGATTAACCGTTCACTTCATACCCTTACTCCAATTAGGAGAATTTACCAGTCGCAGGTATAGTGCTTAGAGGTATAGACTATAAAAGTCATTGGCTTAGAATAGTTATAGGGGAATTTACTTCTTTTTATGGTAATTCAGGGGAATTTACACTTAACCATGCGAGCGAGTACAAAATAAGAGAAAGCTCGTGTTCAGCCCAGCTGGTTAGGCTACACGCAGTTCTCTCCGAGTTGAATGTGACCATGTCTATTATAAAACAAAGCGTAGCTATTTCCATCTGTAAGTGTTTTGTTTAGTACAATAATTATTGTCTTTAAATAAGTAATTATAATATTTAATACCAGCATTTATTTAATTGGCCATCTTCTTATGTCTTCATTGTATGTTTATGGAAAACAAGTAGACTATAGCGGACCAGTAAAATGTTACAACACTGTTATTTAACTGTTTCACCTAAGGTTATAAAGTAAGTGAACACTTACATGGACCACCGTTGTGGAGTGACCGCATGTCTGATCGTGAAAGAAACGGGCCCGGGTTCAAATCCTGGTTGAGACAAATTACTTTGTTGGTATTTTTTCCGGGGGTTTCCCTCAACCAATTGAAGCAGATTTGCTGGGTGATTTTCAGCATTGGACCTCGGACTCATTTAGTTATCATTAATTCACATCATCATCATCATCCATACTATATCCCTGGTTAAGTTCGCGGTGCGGCGTGCTGTACTTGTACAAGAACGCGGCCGTTTGGCTACAAGTGTCATTCACAAAACAGGAGTGGTAAACACAATAAGCTTCAGACTGCACTGCAAGCCTTCGGGTCCCTCCTCCGTAAGAGAGAGAAAAAAGGACGCACTTAAAAGTAAGAATATTTTTGAATTAACATTTTCTACTTACTTATGGTTTTTAAGGAACCCGAAGGTTCATTGCTGCCCTCACATAATCCCGCCATCGGTCCCTATCCTGTGCAAGATTAATCCAGTCTCTACAATCATATTCCACCTCCCTCAAATCCATTTTAATATTATCCTCCCATCGTCTCGGCCTCCCCAAAGGTCTTTTTCCCTCCGGTCTCCCAACTAACACTCTATATGCATTTCTGGATTCGCCCATACGTGCTACATGCCCTACCCATCTCAAACGTCTGGATTTAATGTTCCTAATTATGTGAGGTGAAGAATACAATGCGTGCAGTTCTGCTTTGTGTAACTTTCTCCATTCTCCTGTAACTTCATCCCTCTTAGTCCCAAATATTTTCCTAAGCACCTTTTTCTCAAACACCATTAACCTCTGTCCCTCTCTCAAAGTGAGAGTCCAAGTTTCACAACCATACAGAAGAACCGGTAATATAACTGTTTTATAAATTCTAACTTCAACATTTTTTGACAGCAAACTAGATGACAAAAGATTCTCAACCGAATAACAGGCATTTCCCATATTTATTCTGCGTTTAATTTCCTCCCGAGTGTCATTTATATTTGTTACTGTTGCTCCAAGATATTTGAATTTTTCCCCTCTTCGAAGGATAAATTTCAAATTTTTATATTTCCGTAAGAGAGAGAAAAAAGGACGCACTTAAATGTAAGAATATTTTTTAATTAACATTTTCTACTTAAGTTACTTGTGGTTTTTAAGGAAACCGGAGATTTATTGCTGCCTTCACATGAGCCCGCCATCGGTCCCTATCCTGTGCACGATTAATCCAGTACCTATCTACAATCAGATTCCACCTCCCTCATATCCATTTTAATATTATCCTCCCATCTACGTCTCAGCCCCCCCAAAGGTCTTTTTCCCTCCGGTCTCCCAACTAACACACTATATGCATTTCTGGATTCGCCCATACGTGCTACATGCCCTGCCCATCTCAAACGTCTGGATTTAACGTTCCTAATTACTGTATATCAGGTGAAGAATACAATGCGTGCAGTTCTGCGTTGTGTAACTTTCTCCATTCTCCTGTAACTTCATCCCTTTTAGTCCCAAATATTTTTCTAATCACTTTATTCTCAAACACCATTAATCTCTGTTCCTCTCTCAAAGACAGAGTCCAAGTTTCACAACCATACAGAACAACCGGTAATATAACTGTTTTATAAATTCTAACTTTAAGATTTTTTGACAGCAAACTGCATGACAAAAGTTTCTTAGCCGAATAATAACAGGCATTTCCCGTATTTATTCTGCGTTTAATTTCCTCCCGAGTGTCATTTATATTTGTTACTGTTGCTCCAAGGTATTTGAATTTTTCCACGTCTTCGAAGGATAAATTTCAAATTTTTATATTTCCATTTCGTATAATATTCTGGTCACGAGACATAATCATACACTTTATCTTTTCGAGATTTACTTCCAAATCTATCTCTTTACTTGCTTTAAGTAAAATTCCCGTGTTTTCCCTTATCGTTTGTGGATTTTCTCTTAACATATTCACGTCATCCGCATAGACAAGAAGCTGATGTAACCCGTTCAATTCCAAACCCTCTATGTTATCCTGAACTTTCCTAATGGCATATTCTAGAGCGAAGTTAAAAAGTAAAGATGATTTTTTATAAGTATACAAAAACTAAGTCTATACATTGAATGGAGCGAATTAAAATATAATAATAATAATAATAATAATAATAATAATAATAATAATAATAATAATAATAATAATAAAGAGGGATGAAGTTACAGGAGAATGGAGAAAGTTACACAACACAGAACTGCACGCATTGTATTCTTCACCTGACATAATTAGGGACATTAAATCCAGACGTTTGAGATGGGCAGGGCATGTAGCACGGATGGGCGAATCCAGAAATGCATATAGAGTGTTAGATTGGAGGCCGGAGGGAAAAAGACCTTTGGGAAGGCCGAGACGTATATGGGAAAATAATATTAAAATGGATTTGAGGGATTTGGGATATGATGATAGAGACTGGATTTGTCTTGCTCAGGATAGGGACCTATGGCGGCCTTATGTGAGGGCGACAATGAACCTCCGGGTTGCTTAAAAGCCAGTAAGTAAGTAAGTAAGTAATAATAATAATAATAATAATAATAATAATAATAATAATAATAATAATAATAATAATAATAATTTAATAATAATAGTAAATAGGCTACAATAATTATACAACCATAATAAGGAACATAATAAAAATTAACAAATAATAATAATAACTTAATAATAATAGTAATAATAATAATAATAATAATAATAATAATAATAGACGTTCATTTCAAGGACCAAATATTAGTCCTAATTGCGAATCGACTATGAAGAGAAATTGACACAGACCTCTAACGTCAACATTGGAATCTGATAACCCTGACCTTAATGTAAAACATTCCCCTTTAATATGCAATATCCGGAACTGACAGTGTTGTACGACATTCTGTGACTCCACCCTTTCTGTAAGCCGTCAGGGAGTATGCGAGGCTGTCACGTTGAATTTTATTTTTTTTTCACATCACTTTAAATATATCTAGCAGAAGTCGTAGTGAAATTACTAAAGAAAAAAATGTTTGCCTTTAGGGGGCTCTATTGATCCGCGAAACGTGGAGGTCTACTATCGAGGGGCAAGGAGAGAGAGGAAGGTAGGTGGGGGGGGGGGGTTATGGAGCTGTCACGCGCATGTGAGCAATACTACCAGGGGGTTGATTCCACAACGGCATCCATTACTGACACCATGAACAGCTCTCCCCCTTCTGAAAATTGTTTTATAAGCAAAAGCTTCTATCGTACAGACACCTGTGAGGTTAGGTCAGTGAATTTATTTGTATTGTAAACGTATTGTACAGAGGGTTAGACACATTTGCAGTCATTGCCGCACCCCTTTTTAATCTTTACATTAGAATGTGACGTCACACTTGTGTGGTGCTATTTTCATACGGCGCAAGACTACACTTTCATTTCATAGAGGAATGTGAGCAAAGGAGATAAATTTGAATGAACCTGGTTTCTCCCGGTTTTAATTTTTAGTTTACTAGACTCCTTTCTTGTTTACTAGCTGATAAAGTAAATATTTAGAGAAGTGAAGTAAAAATATATACCTATGAAATTTCTTCGTGTGCCGGAAAGATCATCGTAGAATACTGACATCTGTAACACGACTTTCAAATAAGACGAAAGCTGAATTTTAGGAATAATAAAACGGAAATTTTTATAGTTGGTAAGTCAGAAAGGCGTTTATAATAATAAAAAAAACGTCGTGAAAAGCTTGTACTATGACAGAGAAATAAATACATTGGGATAGCGTAGGCCTTTTCTGTTATTCTTTCACTACAGACATTCGAAATTCTTAATTCACACAATTTAAACTCATCCTTTCAGTGAATGACTATGAAGCTGATGTAGAATGTGAGTTTCTTTAAGGAGGTAAGAAGTGAAATTGTACAGAAATTTTGATTAACATAAAGAACACAAGTGCAATCGTTCTTATTGTTCAATATCTTTCATTCTTGACAGGGTTTATTTTTATCGATTATTCCCATACATTAAATATCCTATGTCATTTCTTTCGAGTTTGTCCTAAACACAAAAGCATTATAATTACGTTACGTAAGGTTCTTTCTAGGAACTAATAAACCGAATGTATTTTATTCTACACTATTTTATTTTCTGCCGTCACCGTAAGGGCACTTTTGAACGCAGGCCAGTAAAACAAAAAAAGTCTTATTTTCGTAAAAGAACAAATGAATGTTTGTTCTCTTCTGAGTCACATATAGGCTATATTTAAAGCTCGACGTAGTGTCTTGGTATAAAATTAATCAAGGATTCTAGAAATGCGTAAGTTACTACACATCGTGTTCAGCAGGAATAGTATTATAGATAATATATTCACTAATTTACGTAAATATTGTGTCTTTTTCTTGGTATAGGACATAGGGGTTTTAACAGCGCCGTAAGAAACTTGTGTATGAAAACAATGAAGAAATAACTTCATCAGTAGGTCATATTTAATAAGGTTTATTCCAGCACTGTTCAGAACCGATTCTGAACTGCCTGCTCATGCGCAGTATTTCAATGTGCGGTCCAAGACTTGAACTGATTCTGAACCGATTCTGAACTCCCAGTTTTCTATTCCTACATGCTTTGGAACTCGTTCGGAACGAGTGGAATTGGTTCTCAAATTAAGAGCAAGAACTAGTCAGTCATGAGTGATTTGGAAGGTGATAGTGTCACAGTCTAGTATATAGTCACGAAGCTCAATACGTAGTAAATATGCATCCATAGATAGTTGTTAACCACTAGGGTCGTTATTATCGCTACATTACAGACAATGCGAAATAGTACCTGCACAGTCTATTGTTTCTAATACCTTCATAAACTCAAGTTTCGTGACTGTATATACTAGACTGTGATAGTGCTGTATTTTATGACGAATGAAGTTCGGAAGATGAATGTAATTATTGTAACATAAGAAGGAACTCCGAAGGCCGTGAAAGAACAGTTCAAGAAACGTTCCAACAACGTAAAATCCCGAACTAGTTCTACCTAATGATGTTCTCTTGTTTTAGAAATAATATTTCCAAAGAGTGCTAATTTCTGAACATGGCCCACTGATTGTTATTTCTTCGTTGTTTTGTAATAATAATAATAATAATAATAATAATAATAAATAATAATAATTTATTTATTTAGGCCTATTCTGGCAGAGCTAAGGCCAGTAGGCCTTCTCTTCCGCCCAGCCAGACTCTAATTCCAATAGAATACAATTGGTTACATAGTTATTACATTAATATCTAGACCATAAAACAACATGAAAGTAAATAATGAAAGTTGGATAAGTAATGTTAGTGTGACAATAATAAACATTGGTAAGAAATAGTTATAATAATAATAATAATAATAATAATAATAATAATAATAATAATAATAATAATAATAATGAGATAATTTAGATATTTATCTGCGATATATATATAACCATTAAGCATTGAGAAACCTGAAACAGCTATTATTGTTAACAAGAATTGTTAGAAAAATATTTTGTTAGCCTATTATTAAATTGGTTTGATGTCTGACAGTCCCTGACATTACTCGGTAGGGAATTCCAAAGCCGGGGAACAGCCACAGTGAAAGAAGATGAATATGAGGATGTTTGTTGGGAGGGAATGGATAATATTGAGGAGTGTTGTGATCGTGTGTCTAGGTTATGATGGGTAGATAAATTTTGAAAACGAGACGCAAGATAGACAGGAGTGGAGAAATGCAATACATGGATTTCTTACGGCAATGTTAAATCCCTAATGTTCTACACCCAGAAAAACACACGGTGTAAGTCTACGTATGTAAAATTTGTGTAACTGAATGGTCTTTTAACTTTATCTTTGCCCACTTCGCCATAGTAAACATTATGTGGTCAAGTTATTGAGATCTGGGGTAGTAGGTTAGCCAGCAGAAACATCGATAAAGTAAGAGCCAAAATGTGTAAAAAATTTCTAGGAATACCGGAGAATGCTTCTAACCTGGCAGCGTTACTAGAGATGGGAACCGATTCGAGTCTGGGAATTATTCTAGAAAGAAAAATCAATTATTTTGGTAATATTCTGTGTAGAAATGATTCGGCAGTTAAGAAAACATGTATCTTTTGTATGAAAGCCGCTAATTGGAAATCGAACTGGCTGAAAGAGCTGGAAAGTGAAATAAACAGATTAGGTCTAAATTGGCTATTGGAGAGAACTAGGTTCTATAAACACGAAAACTATTGGAAGAATAGTAAAAGAGAGGGTAAACGAAATTTCGAGACAAGATATTTTTAGTAATATTAAAGACCTAGGATCACTAAATTCCTATAGGGAGGTTAAGCAGTTTTGGGAACAGGAAGAATATGTTAGACTAAATTCAAGGGAAGAGAGAACGGGAATGGCATGATGGAGATTAGGTATCTGGAGACTCAAGAATAAGAGAGGGAACGTAGAGAAGGATAAATGTCCTTTGTGTGGACTAGCTGAAGACGCAATGCATATTGCGCTGAAGTGTCAGGCAACGAATGATTTGAGAAACAGTTGGGTGGATAAAATATTTCTACAAATAAACGCTATAGTAGCTTATAAAAAAATAAATGGTCTCCTAAACGCAAGCAATCTGCATAAATTAGGAAAATTTCTGTTTAGAGTTAAAATTAGATGGGAAGAGAAAGTCAAAGCTCTAACGGAGATGGAATTATAACTGTTGAGTAGTTACACGATAAGAAACTACGAAGAGTAGCCAATGAAGTAATAGAATAATTGAAGACATTATTACAAAAACAACCCTTGTCAAAATTGCTATTTTTGAGGAGAACAATAAAAATAAATAGAACAACACATGTCAGCTGTTTCCGTACAACTGGTGTTTATCTTTGTGGCTATTACACCTGACATGTGTCATTTTTGGAGTCTATAAACATTTGGAATAGTAGCAAATGTGTCCTTAACTCAATTTCATTAAAAATGACTAGGGCTGTTTTTGTAATAATGTCTTCAATTCTTAAGAGAGTAGGAGTTTTAAATAAAAGAGGTATACTTATTAGTTGATTATTATTATTATTATTATTATTATTATTATTATTATTATTATTATTAGTAGTAGTAGTAGTAGTAGTAGTAGTAGTAGTAGTAGTAGTATTGTAAACATAGGATACTTATAAGTTCAAATGTATTAATTTTTTATTATATTTGTATATAGAGTGATGGCGGATTAAGAACTAGAAACATCTAATCCGCCATGACGTGAACAATGATTGATGAAATGAAATAAATAAATAAGTAAATTATGTGGTCAAGTAAAGAAGGACACAAGGGATATAAGTATTTTGAGGTTATATTTTCATTTTGCAATAACGCGGTAAAACCACTTGAGGGGAGGCCATGCCTGCAATCATGTGTTCGGGAGAGAAGGGGTAGTTACTTTAATGAGTCTACATAGGGAACCGCCGTAAATGATGGCCAAGGCGCGGATGTGGAGGGGGGCGCATAGAGCAGGGAGGGAAGGGATCCGAGCGCCTGCCTGCAGACAGCGCACACAAGATGCGCCAAGTGAGTGAACCAGGAACAGTCGGCAGGAAGCAACGCGGAGAGAGGGGCCTGTGACGTGTGTCGACGGTAGGACATGTGGTTAGTGCAGTTTATCGTAAACACTTATCAATATCAAGTGTTGACATGCATTTCATTTCCATTTCAACATAACCTACGAATGTCTACAATCAGGTGTTGTCATTATATTTTATATCGTTAAGTTACTTTAGCTTCTTAATTCTTCTTAGTTAATATACATCTGTGTAACAGTGAATTTTGAGATTTTGGTTATGTCACACATGTATGGATATAATTCAGCATTGCAGACGAGAACGATTAATTTAAATTATTTTGTAGTGGTGCTTTATCTAGTTCAGCGGTGACCAAAACTCGAACTGCAGTGATTACATGCGACAGACAGCCTATGAAGTAAGGAGACTGAGGAAAGGTACTTGGCATGAAAGCTACAACCAGTGGTGGTTCCTATATTAACATCTTGATCAATCCCGCGGATAAAAATCTCAAGCTTTGCTGTATCAGTAATGTCACTGCTGTCATCAAGAGCCAGTGAATAATATACGATTTTTCTTGCTTCTTTTTTTAATCTTCCTCCTGAACATAATCAGGAATTCTTCTCTCGATACTTGGTCGAGAAATTCGTAGTTTTTCAAAATTAAGAACTTCTTATGGACAAGTTATTAAGCTATTTTAATCATTACTCTCTTGAGAAATTCTGTTCTATTAAAAGGCTTTAGAGCACGAGATATTTCAAACCCCATCAGGTAGCTAACTTCCTTACATTTATTTACGGTCGGCCTGGTTGACGCAGTTGGTATAGCGCTGGCGGTTGCCGAGGTTGCGGGTTCGATCCCGGGCCAGGTCGATGGCATTTGAGTGTGCTTAAATACGACAGGCTGATGTCAGTAGATTTACTGGCATGTAAAAGAACTCCTGCGGGACTAAATTCCGGCACACCGGCGACGCTGATATAACCTCGGCAGTTGCGAGCGTCGTTAAACAAAACATAACATTTTTAACATTTATTCATATCATCTTTCTCTTCCTGGCTATGATTTAATATATGTCAATTCCTGGCGTTTAACAGTTCGTTGCCACATAATATTGAATCAGTTTTTCTACAATATTATTATTAAATGAATAACTAATAAATAGTTACCCTCATCTAAAGATTAAGAAGATTAAAATTGAGATAAAACCTAATAATTTTATCCTTATAGGGAGAAGATCTAAAAATATCAGTATTTATGCACGTACAGAAGAATTATAGAAACAGATACTTAGTGGTCAGTAATAATAATAATAATAATAATAATAATAATAATAATACATTATTCAGCATGGCAATTAATATTTCTATATACCTACTCCTAATTGAACCGTTGAGCAAAGTAAACATATTACATTTTGTCCTTGGGGTTTTACTTTTTTTTTTTTTTGATTGTGTATAATCTTTAGTTTTTTTTTTATTTAAGTCCAATTTTTGTTTTGTAATTTGCTATAATGAGTTTTATTCTTGCTTATTTATTTGCTTTTAAATTATTTTATATGTAAGTTGACAGAACAACAAAAAAAGTTCTCCTCATTCTTTACGAAACCACCTCTTACTGCTTGTAGAGACAGAGTTTTTAGACCGACATGATATCGCCACTGCTTGCCTTCAGTATGTGAATGAAAAAAAAAACAGCAATGTACAGGAAACTCCTCGTACCCGTTTGAATGTCTGTGATTACGTAATGTAATCATGACACCCGCTTTGGTCACCGCTGCAGGAGTGTAGTTTGTTATTAAATAACACCGAATCATTGTAAATTGCTGTGTATTTGACTGTGATTAGGAAGAAAGTGACAGTACGTAAAGAGATATTGGTAGCCTTGACCTGCTCACACGTGTGTAGGGAGAATTAACTGTCATTATAAATAATCGAGTGCATATGTTTAAAGAGAATTCGCCTTCTATAATAGTTGCAGATTACGTATTAAATAAATATGTGTGTGCGTTTATTTCACTTCATTTTATCGTAACTGAAATTGTTTAAATATTATACAAGCGGATTATTATTGTTGAATGTTCAAGAATGGTGTTACAATCATTCCACACAACACCGGAAGTGAACTACGTTCTATTTTGTGAGTTCGTGAATTCGAAAATTAGTTTAGACACATATTCATTTACGCCGCGTTTAAAAATAACCATTACGTTTTTTAAATAGCCTAGATTTAAAAGACAAATGACTACAAACGTCCGAATATCGTCTTGTGAAATATATTGGATTAAATATTACTGCACATTTATAGAAACCCGCTGATGGTTTGAGAGCTAGAATTCTGTAAGTTGACTGAGCGTGGACGTGGTGTCAAATATGATAGAAGTGTATTTTTTGTGTTGTATAGCGTGCTTGTTTGTCAGTAGACAAGTCCAATTTTTTACATATGCAATAAAATCCCTGAAGATGCATCTACACGGTTCAATTTTTCTTTCAACTTCAAGCATTCAAGCAATGCACGCAGAACGATTGAAACGCATATAATTGTGCATGCTTTTTTCACTAAAAATGAGAGTGCAAGGGACAATTGAAAGCTATCCCTCGCCTGTGGGTGTCTTGTGCGTATTTCGTTCAACAGTAGCATGTAGCGAGCAGCTGATTGTTTTAGGTGACCTTGAATAAACTGAAAATTGTTTTGTTTGGTGACGGTGGACCTTTTAAACTGAAAATGGCGGCAATTATGATTAGCTTTATTGAAGATTATCGCAAATACGAGTGCCTATGGAGTGTTCAACCATAATATTGCGAATAAAGTAGGCCTGAGTATCAGATTGATATTTAATATTTATTAATTTATTATAGCCTATATATACGCAGTGAAGATGACGTTCAACACGACGTACCGCGTAGACACAAAATCTGCATGAATGTTATTTGGGACTGCCTCCGTGATCTGTTGGTCAGCATGCTGGCTTCCAGATCAGGAGGTCCCGGGTTGGACTCTCGGGCTCGGCTCTCGGTGAATTTTTCTTGAAGAAGAATAATTTCCTGGGTGTCTAGAGTCTGGAAATTTGTATGATTGTGAGTGTGCCGGGTTAATATTAATTAACCAATCATCACAAATATAAAAATACATCAGTAACCTGAACACACATTTCAGCGTCACATTGTTGACAAGTAACTCCATCTGTTAGCACAACCATAAAGCATCTAATAGATGCTATAGATTTACCAACAACGAAAAAACAATCTTAATTGGATGAAGATACGTAACAATAGACCAACCGACATTTTGAAAAAAAAATTGAGATACTTGGGGAAATCTGTTGTTGGCTGGATTATTTAACTCAGAAAAAAAATCAAGAATGCGATATCTGCACTCTGCTGCCATTTATAAGCAAAATTCGTTTATTGAATAACATTTATTTATTTGATTTATTTTGCTGTGAAATATTAACTCAACTGCTGGTCTATTATTAAAAATCGGTTATTATTTATTTTTATTATTATTTGTTTTTTTTTTGTAATAGTATGAATGTTACATTAATAAACATAAAACATTTAATAAATCCTAACCAAATTTAATTCAATCGTGAATATCTCGAAAACATGTCCGTCCAATTGAACGTTCGTTCTCAACTTGATTCAATATTCTCCCCAGATTGCATGCGCAAACGCATGGAAAGTTGAACCGTGTAGATGCACCTTTACGTTAGAATGACGTAACGAAGTGGTAAGAACAACAGTACAATTCTGACTTATTGACGACTGATCGTGAAGCTTGACAAACCCTTTAGAATTACTGCACTTGTCTGATCTTAATGAATGAGGCTTCCATGTTTGGCGGTTGCTAGTCGCTTTAACGAACATATTTATATCAATTCAAAATGGTGATAGTATTAGTGCTGCTACAAGCTCGGAAGTTGGTCAGTGTTAGAAAGCCAACTATCAGTGACCTGTAGGGTAAGGTATGTGGGCAATGAAGACACATAATAACATATTCAGCGAGGCGATAATGGTGCTATTACGTATTAAAAATAGACTTAGCATTTACACACTCGCAATTAGAGCAGATTACTGAATGAAAATGCATCTTTGTGTACGGGTGATACACACGTGTGTGGCCGAAGTAATACTCGTCCGTTCTTCGCAAATAGCAGTAGGCCCTAACACTCCTTGTCCTCTACGTCACATGCCATCTCGTTAGCTCGTAACTACTACGTATAATTTTAATTTCAGCGAGGTCTCCTAGCACGAAGCAACATGAAAATAAGTTATTTAATTCAGCATCATATTTTACGTTCCTTACTAATGTTCGGGCGTCTGGCTGCGAAACCAGGTGGCCCGGGTTCGAATCCCGGTAGGGGCAAGTTACCTGGTTGAGGTTTTTTCCGGGATTTTCCCTCAACCCAATGCGAGCAAATGCTGGGTAACTTTCGGTGTTGGACCCCGGACTCATTTCACCGGCATTATCACCTTCATATCATTCAGACGCGAAATAACCTAGATGTTGATACAGCGTCGTAAAATAACCCAATAAAATAAAAAATAAATAAAAAAAACTAATGTTCGTACAATAATAATAATAATAATAATAATAATAATAGAATTTTTCTCGTGTCTTTCCACGATAAAAGTTTCCGGACGTAACAGTTTGAAATACTTGGGGCGTAGGCCCTACTATTAGGTCTAAGCAGTAACATGAGCTGCTGCCAGGAAGTCGAAAGGAGGATAGAAATGGCAAAGGAAACTTAATAGACAAAGGAGAATCTTCTGCAGATCTCTGGAAAAAGAAGAGACTAGTGAAGTGGTTTGCATGGAGTGTGGCATTGTATGGGGCAGAAACATGGATATTACGATGACGTGAAGAGAAACGAATAGAAACATTTGCAATTTGGATATGGAGAAAAATGAAACGTGTGAAGTGGACAGACAGAATAAGAAATGAAGCTTTGTTGGCAACAGTGGATGAAGGAAGAATGATGCTGAAACCAGTGACGACTCGTGATATTTTTTGTATGTAGGATATGAGATTGACGACTGATGACCAAGACAGAAACTAATAATAATAATAATAATAATAATAATAATAATAATAATAATAATAATAATAATAATAATAATAATAATGCATGGAAAATAAATACAAGTAGGCCTATGTTAGTCTTTGACTCACCATTCTTTAACTGGCAATTTATTAGCCTAGTAGTGATGTTCGATTCACCTCCCCTTTTTAGTTGCAAAGATGGCTCCTAAGCCATACCCCGCACTCCGCACCCTTCCCTGTCTCCTAACTTCACTGCTAGAAATACAGTTTGCTGTAAGATATTTGGATGGTTCCTCGGAAATTATTTCTCAGCTGTGCGGTGGCTACAACTCACGACAGAAAGTGGAAACTTAAAGGAAATTAATACGTCTGGACGCATTGAAAATCAAAATCTGTAATTAAAATGTTTTCGCACGAGTTAACATATACAGGGACATCACTTTATTTTTACCAATATTTTTAACATTAACCTGGCTATACTCGGAAACACTGTTACCCACCTTCCATTACAGGAGTTTGGAGTTGCTAGTGCAATATGTAAACAAATCATTTTACTAGCTATAGGAGGAGAGAAAAGTAGTGTATCCATTTATGTTACAGGGAAATAATACAGTATTACGATTTTCAGTTTGGTCATTACTTTTACAGTATTTTATAAAAAAAACAGTAGAACAGTAACAATTTTTTTTTTTTTTAAATTCAACTCTTCAGGCGTTTATACACATTATGTAATGTCTACTTTCCATAAGAAACCCCAATTTCTACAGCTAATTTCTTGACCCACTTATTAGGACCTCGCTGCGTCCTTTCTCTAGCATCTTCTGTCACCGTTGTTCGCCATCTTACTCTTTTTTTCCTTTCTGTACACTCTGTTGCTCTAAATTTATCTACCAGATTAATAACATTTCTACGAAAATATTCCGTAATGATATAATCAGGAAATTGTAAAAAAAAAAAAAAAAAAAAAAAAAAAAAAAAAAAAAAAAAAAAAAGGAAACCTGTTGTTCACATTCGGTTATATTGTAATTCCAGTTTCCATCATCGTCCTTCATACCTACAAACAGTAAAACAAAACTCTTGTTTAAATAATGCTGTTAAGTACCGTACCATATTATAGGGTACCGTACTTTCGGTAACTCTAATCTTCACTTGTGCTCAGTCTACACAGATAAATTCAGTTATGCTACACACGATACCTGTGTGAAAATAAACTTCAATAATATAAGCTTTTTCTTCTATAGAAAATGCAACATATTTCTGAAACGCACTGTACTCTGTACTGTATATTTCACTACTGGCAAGAGCGGCCGTAAGTTTGTGTGAGTGACGTTAGCAAGGACATTAGTGAAAGGGGTGGGAGTCAAGTACATTTAGAAACGGAGGTACAATAAAAATTGAAGTAAATATAAAATGATGTCCCTGTATTTTCTATCCTCAGAGGCACAAAATTAAACTGTAGGATCATCCTCATATCCTTCATGGAGTCGACCTGGTTGGCAAGTTAGTATAGCGCTGGCCTTCTATGCCCACGGTTGCGGGTTCGATCCCGGGCCAGGTCGATGGCATTTAAGTGTGCTTAAATGCGACAGGCTCATGTCAGTAGATTTACTGGCATGTAAAAGAACTCCTGCGGGACAAAATTCCGGCACATCCGGCGACGCTGATATAACCTCTGCAGTTGCGAGCGTCGTTAAATAAAACATAAAATTTTTAACATCCTTCATGGAGGAATCGCCACTGGCTAAAACTATCAGGAAGAGAAAAAGGAATTGATTGGGTCACTGGCTGGGAAGAAACTGCTCACTGAAGGATGCATTGGAAGGAATGGTGAACGAGAGAAGAGTTTGGGGCAGAAGAAGATATCAGATGATAGACGACATTAAGATATATGGATCATATATGCGGAGACAAAGAGGAAGGCAGAAAATAGGAAATATTGGAGAAAGCTGGATTTACAGTAAAAGACCTGCCCTTGGACAGAACACTATGAATGAATGAATGAATTGTTCACGTGTAACGGAACTGGTTAACACGGAGCAAGATTTCCGCATTATGCACGAACGTTGGTAGGTCCGTAATTTAACTACAAACTGATGACAGCAAACCTACAGAAGCAACAATACGCTCGTCCCTGGCCAAACTGTTTACAGACGACGGTTATACCACAGTATAGAGAACATATCCATACTGTGGTTGTACAGGGACATCATTTTATTTTTACTTCAATTTTTATTGTACCTGAGTTTTCGAATGTACTTCACTCCCACCCCTTCTACTAATGAAGTTCAACCGTCCTCCACACAGATGCAAGACCGCATATACAATCATAGTAGCCTTACGGTCATAGTAAACAGTACGTTGCAAAAATATGTTCGCGTTTTCCAGTGACGAAAGAGCTTTCAATATTGAATCATTTTCGCACAGGTATTGTCGTCCATTTGCCTACGTCGCATCCCGGTTTCCCCCACCAGCTTTTATTCGCCAGCTAGTGGCTGGGCTGCCTTAGCTCTTTTCTGAGAACATTAATTTCTGTTAGGAATTGGACGTCTACGTAATATTATACAACTGTTTAAAATAAATAAAAGGTCCTCGCTAAGTAATTAACTGTCACGTGATTTCCTCCCTTTCTATGACCTTACGACATAACCACTTGGACGGACAGTAGATAGTATGTCTGAATAATTTTATCTTTTCGGATCGGGCAGAAGTGAAGACTGAATTTACAATACGTAAGGTACTCTTTTATAGAGTAGGTACAGAATTATTTCAACATGAATTACTAGTACGAAGGACGAAACTGGTAATTGGAATTATGGACAATAGTCTGTAGTGGGATAATATGCACAAAAGAACTGAAGCCTGTATCGAAATGAACGGCCACCATTTTAAAAATGTGTTTAAATATTCATATTATGATCATTTTTTAATTTAACTTCATTCTCTATATTGTACGCTAATGTGCTGTAGACAGTATAATATACACTGCATAATGAATACGTCCACATGGATAGCTCAGTTCGTGAGTAAAAACACTCATTGTTAATATGTACTGTATTTTGATTAAACAAAAACCTAATGAAAATGATCAAACTCAAAGGCGCGACATTTCCTAGTTTACGTAAATGGATGAACTACTTTTCTTCCCTCCTATACCTAGTAAAGTGATTTGTTTGTATATTACGCCAGTATCATCGAACTCCAGTCATGGAAGGGAGTAGCAAACGGCGTTGATCCAGAGGTATAGCCAAATTAATATTAAAAATGTTAGTAAAAATAAAATGATGTCCCTGTACAAGCTGTCTTAGAAGTCACGCACTACAAGTTACACAACATTTGACATAATGTGTTTGATGCGCTTGCACGTAGAGGTTCAGGCGGTTGTATGCGTAATTGGTATTCGCCGCGGGTTTTAGCTATTAGACTCCTCTGTCACCTCGCTATCCCTATTGCGCTGATCGACTGTGAGAATAATATCGATGTGCTCGCAACTCGTTAAGAGCAAATGCTGGGTAACTTTAGGCTAGGCTCGCAGAACCCGTAAGTAGGGGAAATATGACGTCAGCCTCACTCCACGTCTATTGGGGATGATAGATTTGTTTACATTCTCTGCCCATGAAAAGGTCCATCAGTGGCGGCATGTAATTTTCAAAAAGGATTGTAATAAATTCATTGTATTTATAATGCGTTATCTCGTTTCAAGGTTTATAATTATGCTAGATTTCGGTAGTTTCTTTGAGATTTCTTTGCACCTAACCTGATTTATATTTTCGAAAACTTTCCTCCTATCTAAACATAAATTTATAGCATTTAAGTAATGAACCTTGAAAGTCACTATTAATTTCAATTCAAAATGAACACAACGAGTGACGTCCTTAATTTAACAGTATATAAATAAATAATCAATATACAGTTCGTAACAATGAACTTATCCGAAAGTTTGTGCATTCCATAATTCGTTCAAGCAATGCCTCCTCGCAGAGCGGTCAATGCACCTAGCCCTCCCACATACTACATGCGCAGAGGTCTTGTTTCGTCTTTCTACTCTACAGATTCCTGGGGCGGACTATAGAACAGATTACACTATTCACTGTAGGTCCCCATTTTCTGTTCATGATACTGGGTAGGCATGAGCCCCATACATTATCCAAAATTCATGTACGCATTACTTATTTACCGTCAATAGAAGTATGTCACCTTATACTACCCTGCTAAGGCACGAGACAGTTGGTTATAATCATAAAATAATTCTATTTTTTCTTTATAAATTGAGTTAGAGTTTCTACTCGTATCTGTCAGAAACAGTCAGAAACAACAAATAATTTAAAAGCACCGAAAAAGCGGTTGACTGTAAGCAGAAATGCATATTTTGTAATAAAAGAGGATTACCTGCTATTCACAGTTATTTGTAAATAGTAGGCCTGTACAGGGTGGATTGTAACCTCTGCACCAAAATGAAACCGGTAATAGCCTAAATCATGAGAGATTTGAAAAATCTAAATAATTTTTTTCTCTAACATTCACCGTTTTAGAGGAAATCGTTATGTTTCTAAGAAGCATTTTGCAACATCACGGCTGCTGCAATAACTCTAAGCAAGCGCGGCCTGCACTTCTTACCTTCCCCTTCCCCTCTGCTGTTCCCAGTCGGTAACACGCGACGTGCGCTGCGTTGCAAGATTTATTTCAACCATTTTCGCTATTATTCAATTTAAATTCATGGCTAATGGTTTAATTTGCAAAAAAAAATGATTCAAGACATTAACTATTCAGATTATTTTTAGCTATCTGCTTTAAAGCATTGAGCCATTTTTTTCGGGCCAATATAGCGCTGCAAACATTGGGCAAAGACTATTTCTTTCCTGCTTAACGGTGCTTCATCGAAGGAAAACTGTAATAAATAGGCTTCGTATTCCAGCTACCTAAAGACTGAAGTTAAAGACACATTGGGTGTATAGTACGCCGAACACAGGTAATGCAACGGATAAGGATATAAACAAACACGTCGACGCTGCGTATTCGTGGAGTACAGTCAACGCCCGACATTCTGAAGCTATACTGTTTTCGCTGTAAGAAAAATCCTAATGCACGTTGCTGTCATACCCGTGATTGGCTCACAGTCGAAACACTCACATGACGCAGGAAAATATAGTTCGTATTTGGAAACCACAATCTGGTATTATTTGAAAATAAAAAATTAAATTCTAGTTTTTATACCATTAAGTACGAGAAAAATTCGTACCGGCACCGGGAATCGAACCCAGGACCTCTCAGCTGTGCGCGCTGAGTGCTCTCTAACCAACTGAGCTATGCCGGGACCCGATTCACGACGCCGGCCGAACTCCTCTCGTAGTATCGTGTTACGGCCTTACTGCCTGCATTTAAGACGATACTACGAGAGGAGTTCGGCCGGCGTCGTGAATCGGGTCCCGGCATAGCTCAGTTGGTTAGAGAGCACTCAGCGCGCACAGCTGAGAGGTCCTGGGTTCGATTCCCGGTGCCGGTACGAATTTTTCTCGTACTTAATGGTATAAAAACAAACTGACTAGTCATACTAGTCGAGCAATATGTAATGAGGTGGGCGAGACCCCATTCATATTCGATAAATAAATTCTAGTTGTTAAATATGATGAAGCATTTAACTTTACTCATATGTAAAACGCTATGTAAGAGAAAAGCTACTTTTATATTTTGTTATGTACTATGAACGCGGATGAATACCAACAGTAATACCGAGGTAGTCTGTTCTTGTAACAAGCTGGCGTCACTTGAGTTCGTAGTTGTTCACGTAAACACGTGATACTGAAGTGTGGCTTCTGCATCCTCAACTGTCCTTTGTGAAGACATAAGACTTAAAAATAATTTAATTACAGTAATTATAAAATAAATGTATCCTAAGAAAACGAATGCATAGTAGTGAGGTTAGGCCTACTTGACGAGCAATGGGAAATGTTTAACATGAAACAGAATGTACAAAGTAGGCGGGAACACGTACTGAGAATCTATGGCGCCAAACAGGGGCCAATGAAGCTTCACTTCAATCACGTGCTATTGTTTAAATTAGGATTTTTCTTACAGCGAAAAGATTATATACTGGTAAACACACGCTTGAGCCATAATGTTCATTTTCGTCGTGATCTTTGCAGTGAATAATAACGTGCATTCGTAAGTTACGGAACTTGAACATATGCGGATGTCACTTGAAATGATTTTATATTGCAAGAAATTCTTTCAATAGCACATGACGTTATTGGTGCATGATGTAGTACAAGATATTCCCATTGTCTGATATTTTTTTCGTGTTCCATTAGTATGTTCGATATCGCTCATCACTAAAAGTCCACTAATTTTCTATATACTTTTCTAGACATTCTCTAAAATGTCGATTATATAATTTACTAATTGGGATGTTGGCATTGAACAACATGGTAGGCTACACAAATACATGTTAAACGTCGAGTTAATATTTTTACAATTTTCAGATTTTGAGGGTACTGCTTTTTTGGATTATGTTAAACACACTTTCTATGCCTTTTGGTATTGCAGTGCCTTACAGTGCACTGTTTTTGTCGCTTTTACGTTTATTTTTTATGTAATATTGTCTATATTTACAGTGAAAATATTAGTATTGTAGTCCACACCTGTGGAGTAACGGTTAGCGCGTCTGGCCGCGAAACCAGGTGGCCCGGGTTCGATTCCCGGTCGGGGAAAGTTACCTGGTTGAGGTTTTTCGCGAGCAAATGCTGGGTAACTTTCGGTGCTGGACCCCGGACTCATTTCATCGGCATTATCACCTTCATCTCATTCAGACGCTAAATAACCTAAGATGTTGATAAAGCGTCGTAAAATAACCTACTAAAAATTAGTATTGTATTGTATTGTATTTATTAACATTCCATTGTAATCGTACATTACTTCACAGCTAGAATAGTTCAAATATCCTGAACTATGTCCTGCAATATCACACGCTTGAGCGTCTTACCTAAGACATTTTACCTCTGCAATGAACCTTCAATCAGCCACAAAGATGTAGTTATTTAAATAATACGACTAGTAAGAGCAGTGATCGATAAAACTACTCACTATGACTGCGTCCCGGTTTTGACTTTCTAGAGGAAGAGGGCAGAGGAAGCGTAACTATTTTGTATACGAACGTATCTGTACCTGCGCTGTGACGTCACGTATACTTCGAATCAGGCAACTTCATTTCAGTTTATAGGTATCTGGAATACGGAGCATAGTAATAAACGTTTTGTTATATTCAGCATGTAGAATCACTTCTTAAATTTTGGTGCAGAGGTTACCATCCATTCTGTATAGTAGAGACGGGTTGTAGCCTACATGAATTATTTTCGCTCGTCTGATGTTCTGTTCGGTTGTTGCTAGACGAGTGACCCAGTTAGAATCTCATTAAAGACGACTAATACTTTTTCTTTCCACATTTCTGTCAATTTTAATTATTGGTTTAATTAGGAAAGTAATTTTAGAAAGGACTGCAGTTCAGTATTATAAAATTATATCAAGAGAACTTGTGCAAAATTAATGACATAATATACTTCTTTTTCTGCTTCATGGAAATAGATCATAGACTTGTTTCCACATCAAGGAATGAAGTATTTCCATCTTGTTAATTAGAGTGAAACTGCAGCTGAGGGACCAAAAGTAATAATTTTTAAAACTTAAAATATACCGGTTGAAGGGAACACTTCGTAGAAGACACTATTGCCACTTCAAACAGCGGTGAGCAAGCATGTTCTAAATAGGCCTGCACACTTCATTATTTATACAAAACTACTTAAGCGCTCTTTATTCTTAGCCATTTTTCACTAGGCCTAAATGAGATTGAGTAATACATACGAAATTAAGTTGCTAAACCTTTCGAATAACGTGCGTTGTGTTCCTTTCATTTTTATGCTCGACCATACCGAAATGTACTAATTATACACCTGGTAGCAGTCCTTTAATGCATGTCATTAAAGTACACCTACTCATTAAAGTACAGGTGTTCAGCCAATGACAACTCAGCTTACAGGTGTTCAGCCAGTGACAAGTCAGCTTTGTACCGTTATAAAACCGCAAGTATCGATTATTCTCGGATATGCAATCGAAAGACAATTAGCGAAAAGTCACGGAGGCTGGAAATCCAATACTGTCGCAGAAGGTTATGTTCTGTTACTGTTGTAAATAATATTCAAATAAATTCAATTTGTCATCTCGTTTTTCAATGTCCAATTCAAAAATCAAGGTTATATCAAGTTTAATGGGATTACATCAAGGTCAATGACATTATTGTTCCTCGGAAAAAATCAATGCTTTCGCGTCTGCGCATATCTCACAATTCACGACCTAGAACAAGGTCACTTCCGATCTTGTCAGATACAAATAAAATGTATACATCTGAATAATTTCAAGTTAGAAATATGGCCGAGCATAAAAAGTCATATGAAACTCGCCTATAATGGTAATTAAGAAGCTCGTATGAAAATTATGAAACTCGCTTGCTCTCGTTTCTAAACATCCATACTCGCTTCTTAATTACTATCATTATAGGCTCTTTGCATAATGTACTATTATATAATATATGCTGTTCGCAAAGTAATCTTATTAAATATCCTGCGCGTTTTAAATTTTCTTTGGATGAATTCACTCGTATTTTGCATTCGTGAATTGAAGACATAGAATAGTCTGTAAGTGCCAAAGAGACAAACCATAGAAAACAGAGCTTTCTTGTGCGGCTAGTACCTGAGGTACTATCATACGTTCTAGACATCTATGGGAGAAGCTAGGCTTAAATAAATTTACAATGGGACTTATAATTTTTGTTATTGGATTGAGCCAGGGACATAGTCTTTTTTGAAGGTGTTGAGGGTGGGGGAGGGAACAAATTTTCAGTGATATTGGCACTTATAACCTTTTTATGTCCAGTCTTCAATTTATGAAGATATTACCTCTGATAATAAAATTTACTTGTTTAATTTTTTTTATTTTATTGGGTTATTTTACGACGCTGTATCAACATCTAGGTTATTTAGCGTCTGAATGAAATGAAGGTGATAATGACGGTGAAATGAGTCCGGCGTCCATCACCGAAAGTTACCCAGCATTGTATTGGGTTGAGGGAAAACCTCGGAAAAAACCTCAAACAGGTAACTTGCCCCGACCGGGAATCGAACCCGGGCCACCTGGTTTCGCGGCCAGACGCGCTGACTGTTACTCTACAGGTGTGGACTTAAAAGTTTTAATGCGTAAAATTAGTGCTATTTTAACATTCTGAAAATGTCAAATTTTCAAACGAACTAGTCAAAACTGTATCCTATTTCTTTGACTCTTAAAATTATATGTAACTGAACTTACCTTCATTTTGCTCTTCTATTATTATTATTATCACTATTATTATTATTATTATTATTATTATTATTATTATTATTATTATTTACTTATTTAACGAGCTGAATAAACTACTAGGTTAATTACCGTCGATGGGGTTGATGATAGCGAGATTGTATTTGACGAGATAGGGTTGAGGATTCGCCATAGATTACCTGACCTTCGTCTTACGATTGGGGAACACCTCGGAAAAAAAGAACCCATCTAGGTATTCAGCCCAAGCGGGGATTGAGTTACGCCGGTGGCATTATTATTATTATTATTATTATTATTATTATTATTATTATTATTATTATTATTATTATGTTCCTGTATTGATGTACTTTTATATTTGGTGTGTCCTTATACTGGTTGAGTCAAAGAAAAGCCCGTATGGCCTTAACTCTGATAGTAAAAGTCAATCTGAAGAGTCATATTGAGGTTAAAATTTCAGATAACTTGGAGTTTATATAGTAATAGTTATTTTATAGTTTCATTCTACAACTTATCTATTAATACAGAAACAATTTTCTGTTATTTCACATTACAAGATTATAATTCCACTAATATTTTCGATTTTTTAAAATCATCTTCAGGTAGAGAGACATAGATTGACAAATTGAGCATAGGTGAAATACAAGAAGAAACATATGTGCATATTATAAACTTAATTAGAAACATGTATAAGACCAATATAAAATTATATAAGGTGTGGTTCTGAGTCAGTTTTTTAACATGTGATAAAACATTTGTAAGTTTATAAACTAGTCTTTTAAAGATGACCACACTGTTTAAATCTTTTAATGTTACATAACAGCTTCAATCATAAAAATTATGCCCGTATTAACAATCAAAAGTTTAACATTTAAAATTTAAAATTCCTTAGTGATACCGTACCATGTTGAGAAGAAAGGTAGGCCTATATAAAAGAATGCAAATATTGGGATTTTGTGTGTTTGTTAATCAGTTACTCGTATCGATGAGGTGTATATGACATGACGTTAAGAGAAGGATGTAGGCTAACGCTTCGATGAGATGAGATGGTTCCGACGTATTACTCAACATCCTTATATAATAATAATAATAATAATAATAATAATAATAATAATAATAATAATAAAGGTAAAGGTATCCCCGTAACATGCCATGAAGGCACTTGGGGGGCATGGAGGTAGAGCCCCATGCTTTCCATGACCTCGGCACTAGAATGAGGTGGTGTGGTCGGCACCACGCTCTGACCGCCTTTTACCCCCGGGAAAGACCCGGTACTCAATTTTATAGAAGGCTGAGTGAACCTTGGGGCCGTTCTGAAAGTTTGGCAACGAGAAAAAATCCTGTCACCACCTGGGATCGAACCCCGGACCTTCCAGTCCGTAGCCAGCTGCTCTACCAACTGAGCTACCCGGCCGCCAATAATAATAATAATAATAATAATAATAATAATAATAATAATAATAATGTAATAACCTTATATAATTTTATATTGGTTTTATACATGTTTTTAATTTTATTTATAATATGCACATAGCCTGTGTTTCTTCTTATATTTCACCTATGCTAAATTTGTCAATCTATGTTTCTCCCCCTGAATGATGATTAAAAAAAATCGAAAATATTAGTGGAATTGTAATCTTGTAATGTGAAATAATAGAAAATTGTTTCTGTATTAATAGATAAGTTTAGACTGAAATTATAAAATAATTATTACTATTAAAGTAAATCTATTGAATAAATAAACAAATAAATTTAAAAATCAATACATAGAAAAATTAATAAACGAGTAAATTAATAAATATATAAATAAAACTGTTAAGCAAGTACCTTGTGAAAGCTTTTTCTTATGTTAGTTTTCTAATGTCCAGTGTCTTCACAAGTAAATCTGGGCAACAAGGCAGTTTGATTATTCTTGAGTTGGGAAATAGGAGAGTAGATAGGTACCATATTTAAATAAATTCTGTGAAACAAGTATTACGTATGAAAAGCTACAGTCGTATTATTCTTTTACTCTTTGCTTAAAAAGATCTTTCTTTTCTCAGTTTCTTATGCATGCACATCATCCCTAGCAAACCACTGTTACATGCCCACAGTAAAAAGTTACGGACATGTTGCCGCGTTGGAATGGTACTCAAACGAGGTTGTGTTTCCAGGGCAGAAAGAAGCGCGCAGTGAAGGGGAAGCATTCGCATTTAATCTTTTGTCCCCCGTTCGCCACCGCCCTCCACCCCGGAAATACAACTTTCTGCTGTCATGTCAATCTGACAACCGTAACTTTTTTTTACTGTTCTTACGTCACGCATATAAGACTGCAAGAAAAGGAGATTTGAATAGACTTTCGCGCTCCTTACTTCGCTCAGTTCGCCTGAGTTCTATCTAATTCAAGGGACACAACAAACCAGCCAGGCTGGCTCAGCTTTAGCTCTGTTGATGCTTTGTCAGTGAAAGGGGATTTAAGAGACAGGATAATTTTTTCTACGAGTACTTCAGTTTTATCTCAGCATTGCAGCTACTCAGTCCAGTTGGACGATCATTTCGAGCTGCTTAATTCGTCTGTCAGTCCAGTTAATAAAATTGTGTGTTGCAGTCACGTATTAAAACAGTCTAGTCTCAAGTCATAGTGCATCAGTCAATCCAGTGCGTCGCGTCGTTCCAATATAGTCGGGCGATCAATCCAATGCAGTGTATCATTGATTTAAGTTGGCCTGCCAGTCCAGTGTGTTGTTTATTTCAGCCAGTCTGCCAGTCTAGTGTGTTGTTCATTTTACCCGGTCTGTCACTCCAGAGTGTTGTTCATTTCAGCCGGTCTGCCAGTCCAGTGTGTTGTTCATTTCAACTGGTCTGCCGGTCCAGTGTGTTGTTTATTTCAGCCAGTCTGCCAGTCCAGTGTGTTGTTCATTTCAGCTGGTCTGCCAGTCCAGTGTGTTTATTTCAGCCAGTCTGCCAGTACAGTGTGTTGTTCATTTCAACTGGTTTGCCGGTCCAGTGTGTTGTTCATTTCAGCTGGTCTGCCAGTCCAGTGTGTTGTTGATTTTAGCCGGTCAGTCATTTCCTTTTCTTCTGTTGTTGCAGCTTTATTCGTCTGTGACCTTCAGTGATTCGTGTTATTTTGGTGAGTTTAATATCCAAATGTATTTGTGGATTAACAGTGTTATAGAAGGATTTTTATGACACTTATTATTTTTTTAGATTACAGGGCTATGGAGCAAGTTTAAGATAAGATAACAAAGAAATACATCTCGCCGAAGTTCTCTGTCAATCTCTATTACATGGTCACTTATAAATAAAGCGTTCGGATTCTATACGTGATAGATCTCCTGTAGTTAATTCTGAAGAAATGGTCAATAAAACACATTTTCTGGGGGCACTTCAGTTTCTCTGGGCACAATTGCTCTGTTGTCTACATATCTCGTAGATGGAATTAGTATGGGTTTTAAAGTTGATATCGATTTGTTGCCATCACACGGAGTACCACTGGGTCACAGTGGGGGTTTTTAATTCAAGCTCTGAGACTGCTAGTCTCTCTCTTTGTCGCATATCCATTGATTCCGTCGCCCTGGAGACAGACATTGCAACGATAGCAATCTCCTTATTTCCGTGACTATTCCGGAAATTTTGCGACGTCTTGCCGTCATACATCACGATCCTTCACCGGAGGTAATTCACCCCGCAGCAGACGTGTTGGGGGAGGGCATCTCTTAGTTCCGCAAGGGCTCGTGACAGAACTTTCGTTAGCACTAGTCCGCTGTCATGACATAATATTTACATTGGAAATGTGTGTACCCGGAACACAACAGCCTGGCCTAGCTTCGCTCGCCGGTCATTAATTATTGTTATATCGAATTAAATCACCTGGCCCATATGTGGCCTTGCGCTAATGCATTGTCAGAGGTTCTCAATCCGCGATGCGCCGACCACATTTGTCCTAATGGGTATTTTTTTTTTCAAACCGTCGATGACCTCGCGCTTCCATCAGTCGAGTAGTTCTTATAAATCGTCAGAAAATAATCTGTGGTATTAATATATTCTTGGCTTATTCCATTTAAAAAAGTATGTTTTTGAACCATGATGTCTCTAAAGTTAAAAATATTTATTACGTTATTTTGTATGTTCTGAATATGAATTTCAAGTAATACTGTATTTATATCTTTTTTAGTTTGGCAGCAATCACAATTTAAAATATTGGTTTAACAAAGAACACGGTTTCATTCATTGAAGTTTTCTTACTATGTAAAGGAAGATGGAAAAGTGATTTCAATGCAATTCGAAAAAGAAGATTCTTGTTTATAAATAGGCTACCCTTAAAATGAAAAAAAAAAATACTTTTTTAAATAGTTACCCACCGTAAAATAATTAAAAAAAATATAGAACACAAAATGCAATTCATTTTTACAGACGAAAAAACATGTATTTAATTCTTTAGGGTATATTGATTCCACTGTGAAAATTTCAGAATGGTGACTTAAATATCATGTCAGTTTTTAATAAAAATAACTCACCGGAACAAAGCTCAGCAGGTAGGTTCTCCCGTCGTACAGAATGTTGCGCGATCAAGGTCAGGGAGACGGACGTTTGAAATTACTCATCTTTATGAAGTCTCGCGAACGCTGCGACCGCCACACATACTGTAGCAAGCGATTTTCAACCGTCGGCGTCGGAACAAAATGTAATAATTTTATTAATTTAATTATTCACAGGTTTTCTGAGATAAAGTGATAAAACTTAGGAGATGGATTAGGAATAAGATTTTTTAAAATACGAATGAAATTCGCATGAATTTAATTTGTTGCATTCTAATATAAAACTATTTCTTTTTTTCAATGAGATGTTTTTAATGAGCATGTCTCAATATTATTCGGATTAGTCTTTAAGGTATTAAAATATGGTTATTCAGGTTTACAATGGCGTCTGTTTAGTTTCGATGACACTTCATATAGAATGTCTAGAATATTTAAATGATGGATAACATGTAACTGCCACCCATTTTTCAGTCATCCGTATGACTAAAATATTAATGATATGGCGGTCATAGTTGGCAGTTTAATTTATTATTATATTAAAAGCCCAAAAAAATTCATGACATCGCTGGCATATTCTTAAAATTTTGTATGGAATGATCCACTTATTTACTTTTATATGGGATGCGGTGAAAATACAAGAGATTTGGTTTTGCAAGATGGAATAGGCATCATCAAAGGATGCTATTAGGGTTACTACGAGAAGAAATTCTATAGGAGGACATGGAATCTAAAATAAGAGAACATTGCTGAAAAAAGGAGGACTTTTCAGAAATTGCTAGGGGCAAAATTAAAGATAAAAACAATAGCTCACCTTAGTTTTCTCTTGCTGGATCAATATTACATCTGTACCCTACTTATCGGTGGAGCCCACTTTGAGCACAAGAGCCTGTAGAGACAAACTTATATCTTGTAACAAATAACTATGGAACTGTTCACAGGACATGTCCTTGAAGTTGTATTGCACCATGATGATACCTCTGACTGTCTCCGTTAGCATGCGATTTCGTTCTTTTGTCCATTGAGCAGATATTAGGGGAAATACTCTCTCATCACGTCCATTGTGACTCGGGATAAATAAATAGAATTGACATATTTTTAAGAGTTCTGAGAAAGTTTCAGTGCTCGCAGAACTATTGTAATTGAAGAATTTGTATCACTGTCTATCTAAACTTAAATCTTTGTCCAAATTAACTTGACTGGCATATCTTTGTACATTGCAGAATAAAATTGATAAAATAGCTTAGAATCATGAATAGTGACATTTTTAAAGTGTAAGAATTCAATGCATGTCAATAGGTCACCATATTTTATGTTTTTATGTGCTCCAGCTACAACTATTGATAGCAGTTAAATTCTTTCATAAATTTTCACCATTTTTTAGATATTCCATGCATAATATCGCACATTCAATATTTTTATTAATTCTAGATGAAATGCGAAATGCTGGACATTTCAATTTTTTTAATGGCTACCGGACAGGATAAAATGATTAAAAAAGAGGACATGTCCTCCTTTTGCCGGACGGATGGTAACCCTAGGAGTCAAAATTAATAAAAATGCTACACAGGATGATGATGATGATTATATTAAACGTAGGATAAATAAAGAAAGATCAGCAACAGCGATGTTAAATGGAATATTATGGAACAAGACTATTTTACTTACTTACTGGCTTTTAAGGAACCCGGAGGTTCATTGCCGCCCTCACAAAAGCTCGCCATCGGTCCCTATCCTGTGCAAGATTAATCCAGTCTCTATCATCATATCCCACCTCCCTCAAATCCATTTTAATATTATCCTCCCATCTACGTCTCGGCCTCCCCAGAGGTCTTTTTTCCTCCGGCCTCCTAACTAGCACTCTACATGCATTTCTGGATTCGCCCGTACGTGCTACATGCCCTGCCCATCTCAAACGTCTGGATTTAATGTTCCTAACATTATGTTAGATGAAGAATACAATGCGTGCAGTTCTGCGTTATGTAACTTTCTCCATTCTCCTGTGACTTCATCTCTCTTAGCCCCAAATATTTTCTTCCTTATTCTCAAACACCCTTAACCTATGTTCCTCTCTCAAAGTGAGAGTCCAAGTTTCACAACCGTAAAGAACAACCGGTAATATAACTGTTTTATAAATTCTAACTTTCAGATTTTTTGACAGCAGACTGGATGATAAAAGCTTCTCAACCGCATAATAACACGCATTTCCCATATTTATTCTGTGTTTAATTTCCTCCCGAGTATCATTTATATTTGTTACTGTTGCTCCAAGATATTTGAACTTCTCCACCTCTTCAAAAGATAATTTTTTTTTATAAATGGCTCAGCAGTTTGTATTTCAATTTCGTCCCGATCATTTCTATTTGGCCTATATATATTTAGTAGTTGTACAAAATAGTTTTTCCATCTGTTCAGGATTGAATGAGCGTCTGCAAGCAAGTCACCATTCTCATCCTTCATCACGTTTACCCTTGCCTGATATCCGTTCTTGAATTCCTTTATGCCCTTATATAAATCTCTAATGTTATTATTTTTACTATTTGTTTCTACCTCATTCAGTTTTTCCTTCAAGTAATCTCTCTTTTTATTCCTAAGCGTACGATTTGCTTCCCGTAATGACTAATGTTATACGTAAAATGTTATTCAATCAAGGAAAAAACAAGAGTTGATATTGCAAAAGAAACTATGATTTTAATGCAATTATCAACAAGTATAATAAATATGTCAGCATTTTTACATACGTAATCAGGGGGATGGGCATATGACTCGGTTAAGAGAGAAGTTTTATATAATATTCTTACCGAATTTGGTATTTCCAAGAAACTAGTTCGATTCATTAAAATGTGTCTCAATGAAACTTACAGCAGAGTCCGGATAGGCCAGTTTCGGATGATTTTCCATTTCACTACGGGCTAAAGCAGGGAGATGCACTATCACCTTTACTTTTTAACGTACCTCTAGAATATGCCATTAGGAAAGTTCAGGATAACAGACAGGGTTTGGAATTGAACGGGTTACATCAGCTTCTTGTCTATGCGAATGACGTGAATATATTAGGAGAAAATCCACAAACGATTAGGGAAAACACGTAAAATTTACTTGAAGCAAATAAAGCTATAGGTTTGGAAGTAAATCCCGAAAAGACAAAGTATATGATTATGTCTCATGACTAGAATATTGTACGAAATGGAAACATACAAAATGAAGACTTATCTTTCGAAGAGGTGGAAAAATTCAAATATCTTGGAGCAACAGTAACAAATATAAATGACACTCGAGAGGAAATTAAACGCAGAATAAATATGGAAAATGCTTTCGTCATCTAGTCTGCTGTCAAAAAATCTGAAAGTTAGAATTTATAAAACAGTCATATTACCGGTTGTTCCGTATGGTTGTGAAACTTGGACTGTCACTTTGAGAGAGGAACAGAGATTAAGGATGTTTGAGAATAAGGTTCTTAGGGAAATATTTGGGGCTAAGAGGGATAAAGTTACAGGAGAATGGAGAAAGTTACACAGCGCAGAGCTGCACGCAATGTATTCTTCACCTGACATAATTAGGAACATTAAATCCAGACGTTTGAGATGGGCAGGGCATGTAGCACGTATGGGTGAATCAAGAAATGCATAAATAGTGTTAGTTGGGAGACCGGAGGGAAAAAGACCTTTGAGGAGGCCGATACGTAGATGGGAGGATAATATTAAAATGGATTTGAGGGAGGTGGGATATGATAATAATAATAATAATAATAATAATAATAGTAATAATAATAATATTAATAATAATAATAGTTGTTTTTTCCCCTGGAAGAGTTAAGGCCATCAGGCCTTCTCTTCCACTCAACCAGGATCAAATCACATATAAAAAAATACATACCGGTATACAAATATTAACTTAAAAATAATAATAAACATAATTAAAATTAAGTAAAAAAGAGAGATTGAATACATATACACAATCAGTATTAACTTTAAAATAACAATAATAAAGAATATATAATAAAAAAAAGAGACTGAATATATAATCACAAACAGGAAAATACATTCTAGTATACAGTATTAACTTAAAAAAAAGAATTAATACATATGAATATAATCTCACAACTAAAGGAATAGTAGAATTAGTATGATCAGCACAGCACGTGTTACATTGAGACAATGACAATTACCTAGATATTAGTGTCAATGGAAAAATAAAGTAAGGACTGTGTAAAATAATAATAATAATAATAATAATAATAATAATAATAATAATAATAATAATAATGATAATAATAATTTTTTGTAGGTTATTTTACAACGCTTTATCAACAGCTTAGGTTATTTAGCGTCTGAATGAGATGAAGGTGATAATGCCGGTGAAATGAGTCCATGGTCCAGCACCGAAAGTTACCCAGCATAATAATAATAATAATAATAATAATAATAATAATAATAATAATAATAATAATAAATAAAAATTATACCTAAAAAACTAATTCATTGCATTTAAAATATATCTAAACAACCTAATTTTAAACATAAACCTAATAGAGACTGGATTAATCTTGCACAGGATAGGGACCGATGGCGGGCTTATGTGAGGGCGGCAATGAACTTTCAGGTTCCTTAAAACCCATTTGTAAGTAAATAAGTAATCAGTGGGATGCATCCCCCTTGAGATATCCTCGGGTACGCGTACCATAGATTGAATACCACTGGTCAAAATAACCGTGGAAATTTGTTAGAATACTGGGTGTTCATTTCAAAGTGTGTCATGACGTCACTGTTGTTGGGTCACCGATTTGAAGCGAGTTTCAGCTTATATGTTAGAGAAGTTGCCTATTATTTAAGGCGTTCTTCAATCTGAACTTGAGAACGTGTACGGTATAACTTGAACGTCGTAGCAACAGATGGCGGTCTGTACGGTCTGTGTGCTACCATAACCTCTTTCGAACTGCGTTTTGCGCCGGCAAGTCGTACGCAGGGTATTTGTTATCATGGGTTGCGTACGGTAACATTCCACAACACAAATCAAATGCTCCGTGTCCATGTTGACCGTCGAAGTTAATGTCAACAAATACGTAAGTAATCGTCTTAACCCTCTCCCCATATCCCGACAGTACGTATTTCCAAACAGTTCACATTCCTGCCACTACAGGCGTTACCTACGTATCGGCACGTACTCTTCAGAATGAGCGCCGTACTTCTACCTTATAGGTTATACACCTCTACGGAAGTGTAGGAAGATTGAATTCTCTAGGCTCATCGGCTAGCCACATGACGGCATACAGCGAGCCATGACACATTTTGAACTGAACACCCAGTAGTTCGTGGCGTAAGGGACGCTTGAATGCTATCCGAAACACTAATTTCCGATTAGACCTACATACTGGATAAACAAGGATGCAGCCTAATAGTTCGCGCCGACAGTAATGCAGACATCTGTTTTCTTATGTTAAGTCTGTGATATTTCTATGGGGCAGGGTGATGTGGAAGAGGAGGGTACAGACACAAAATATCTTTCTTCTCGTGTTTTTATAAGTGTCAAGCGCAGGATATTCTGTCTGTTGAGATGTTGTGTTGGTAGTATGGCGTTCAGTTCTTCACAAACCATGATACGTCTATCTATTTTTATAGGCCTATGCTTGATAGTGTAATAAAAGGTTCGTTCCAACAACAGTCAGGAACCGTCCGTAACCATCGTGAGCATGCGCAGTACAGAAAAAGCGTTCCAACACAATCCGAACCAGTCCTGAACCGGAAACATGTACTGCAGTCGGGCGTTCCAACAAGCTTTGACACGGGTTCGGAACGGTCAGAAATAGTCCGCGGTTTGAGGTATGTACGGAAGAGTACGCAAGACGCGCATGCGCATAAGCTCACCAATGTCTCCTGGATACTGAAGAAAGACATGATCGACTGTTCACATCATTGAGGTTAAAGATGAAAAGTGACAGTACAGACGAATAATAAAACTAGAGATTTAATTTAAATTTTCGCTAAAAAGAAAGGGAATGGAAATTATTTGAGTAATGAAACAGTTAATTACAATTTCAACATGCAGCTTTGATTAAAAGTATAATAAATAACGTACATAAATTAATAATTAAAAAAAGAACTATTTTTAGATGAGAGTCCCCCAGTACACGACATTGAATTAGTGGAATTCTTGCCTTCCATATTTTTTGTCATCTTTTTATATAAAATATCGAAATTCTATTTTCTGCAATTAGAATTAGCTGCGAAACGATAATAATTAAGCATCCCGTTCTTAGCAAAGATGATCACAGTTATAGCATCTCTGGATTTAGTACATAACGATCCGCGAAAGCGTTCCAACAGCGTCCATTCCAGTTTCAATCCCATAGCAGATGCCCAACTAGCGCATGCGCATAAGATGGTACAGGAATAGTACATGAACTGATCCATGAACCGCTTGTTGGGACGAACCTAAAGTACCTAGAATCTCTATTATCCGTGGTAATGAAGGGGGTGGACTGAACGGTTAAGCGAAAAAAATCTGATAATCCGTACTGTAAAATATTTTCATAAATTAAGTGAATAATACTTGCATTTCTTAATTTCCTCCGTGTTCTTTTGTTTAACACGCTTGATAGTGAATCAAAGTTCATCATTCAAGTCTGGTTGTCAACGACGGGTTTTTAAGGGGCAAGGAAATTTCTTGTAATGGCTGCCAGCGGAAACATAAGAATAATACAGGTCTCGTTTTGTAGATTTACATACTTTATATACTTTTGTTGATTTTTATTAAATCGCGCACATTTGTAACACCAATCTCGTATCTGATGCGAGATGAGCCACAGTTTCTCTTTCCCCGAACCACTGAATTATTTCCGTTTTTTTTTCAGTACTTAGCACAACACGTTTTCTTTTGATACTCATGGAATATATTTTATATAGAAATTCTACAGTACGGCAACTCTAACAACAGATCATACTGTGTAAGTGTCAAGGTTTGTAATAACATACTCTAGAAAAAATACGTACTGGTACTAATATAACGTATAGTAGTACTTCATACATATGAAGAAGACAGACTATAGGCTATAGGCTATGTGTCTGTAGCAAAAAAAAAAAAAACAGGAGAAAGATAATCTGATAATCCAGCAATTGGTTAATAAGGTGACGGATAATCGGGGTTCTGCTGTACAAGATTTTTATACACGTTCAAAGAGTAGGTACAAAGGACAGGTCACTTTCTTCCCTTTCTCTCAAAAATAGAAAGTTGAAAGTATAAAATGATACACTGGGACTAATAGTATTGATCCAAAGTTTAAAATCCATACTGTGACCTGAATATAACAGGCTACACTTATCAGTGATGTCAAAGCAAGCGCATTTTTCTGACCTTGACGTCGTGCGCGGGCATCAAGCACTAGGTATGGAAGGAGGAGGAATTATATATATATATATATATATATATATATATGTATATATATATATGAATAAGTAGCCTATTGGATTAAGAAAACAGTGGTGTACAAACTTGAAACGGAACGTGAAATTTTATTTTGTTTGGATAGGTATTGGAATTGTTGTTTTTGAGCGTTATGTTAGAAGGAGGGGCTAACATGAGTGTGGCGATTTGGTGCATGTAACTACATTATGGTACAAGATACATGTGACGTCATCAATTTTTCAAATAGCACTACATACTTTAATCATGTTACATTGATTACACACATTAAGACGAGTTGAAAAATGTATCACAATGTCATCTTCCTAATCAATAACAGCAAAACGAAACAAAAACGTACTTCCAATGTGATAATGTTATGCTTTGAGAGTCACAGATGATGTTCTAAATGGTGACTATTCACATTAATGCACATTCGAAGGCGTTCCCCGAAAGACCGTATGACTGCCCGGCATGTTGCTGGCTGAATGGACACACAAGCTTGTCGAATGCGTTGCTGCATGTCTGGTGTTGTCAGAATGTTCTGGTACACACTGTCCTTTACAGTTCCTCACAGGAAGAAGTCTAGTGACGACAGGTCCGGAGAACGTGCAGGCCACTGTACGTGGATTGTGGCGTCGACAGTTGTTGTGGTTTGTTTACATGTTAAGACAGCAAACACACAACACACGACGTGAACGGACGTCAGTCGTCTTACATTTTGTGTAAGTTAATGTACAAGATGAATGTGGCACCACAACAAACGACACATTCTGTTGGTATTAATTTTGCAGTTTGTTGTTGTTATTGATTAGGAAGGTGACATTGTGATACATTTTTGAACTCGTCTTAATGTGTGTAATCAAAGTAACATGATTAAAGTATGTAGCGCTATTTTAAAAATTGATGACGTCACGTGTATCTTGTACTGTACCATAATGTAGTTACATGCACCAAATCTCTACTCATGTTAGCTCCTCGTTCTAACATAACTCTCATTAACAAAAATTCCAATGCCTATCCAAACAAAAAAGTTATAATAGGTCATTATCATATTCCAGGCTCGAAATTAGGCCATTGTTGGCCTGTTTCGGTTCCAGCTATACAGGATCCAACAGACGTTTCTGTGGACGTCCAGGTCGTCCTTGAGGGTGGTATTTTAGCATTTCTTGGGGTGTCCGGCCAGCTTCCATACGAGAAATGTGTTCAAGCCATCTGTTTCTGTATTCTGTAATTTTTTCTTCTAATGGTTGCATGTTGAGTCCCTGCAGTATATCCTCGTTCCTCTTGTGGTCCAGAAGTGTGCATCCTGCAGTTCGTCGCAGATATTTCATTTCAGCTGCTCTTAATCTGCTGATATCTCTTTGTTTCAGAACCCATATTTCGCTTCCATAGAGGAGAGTTGGCAGTGCAAGGGTTTTATATAGCCTAGCTTTATTCTGGAATGTTTCTGTACTAAACTTGGTTTTAGGGTATGGTTTATCAGTCCTAATATTTGTAAAAAATTGTTAATTTTTCTGCTTACATCATTCTCTCCTTCGTATGATATATTACATCCTAAGTATGAAAAGGAATTTATCTGTTGTAAAATCACATTTTCAACAACAATTTTGCTTCGGATAAAGTTTGTATCTTCAAATGCCATTATTTTGTTTTTTTTTTTTCTGGTGAAATGTTCATGCCATGTTCTTCTATGATTTTATTTAGTTTAAATATACCCATCTGTAAATTGTCTTCGGAGTTTGCAACTAATACTTGGTCGTCCGCGAAAAGAATTGTGTTTAGTCTTATGGAACTTGAAATTTGAATCCCTAATTTGTACTCCTCATACCAAAGGCGTATTATTTCATCCATGTATATATTGAAGAGACTTGGTGACAATGGGCAACCTTGTCGTACTCCTTGATTTATGGATCTATAGTTAGAAGTAAAATTATTAAATTAGTTATAATAGGTGCACAAGATAAATGGGACATCCTGTATACTACTGCTGCTACTACAGGGACATCATTTTATTTTTACTTCAATTTTTATTGTACCTGAGTTTTTTAATGTACTTCACTCCCACCCCTTCAACCGACTTCCACACAGATCCAAAAGACCGCATATACAGTCATAGTAGCCACAGTTCGTTCCAAAAATATGTTCGCATTTTCCAGTGACGAAAGAGCTTTCAATATTGAATCATTTTCGCACATGTACTGTCGTCCATTTGCCTACGTCGTATCCCGGTTTCCCCAACCAGCTTTTATTCGCCAGCTAGTGGCTGGGCTGTCTTAGCTCTTTTCAGAGAACATTAATTTCTGTTAGGAATTGGACGTCTACGTAATATTATACAACTGTTTAAAATAACTTAAATAAAAGGGCCTCGTTAAGTACTTAACTGTCACGTGATTTCCCTCCTTTCTACGACCCTACGACATAACCACTTGGACGGACAGTAGATAGTATGTCTGAGTAATTTTATCTTTTCGGGCAGAAGTGAAGATTGAATTTACAGTACGTAAGGTACTCTTTTATAGAGTAGGTACAGAATTATTTCAACATGAGTTACTAGTACGAAGAACTGGTAATTGGAATTAAGTACAATAGTCTATAGTGCGATAATATGCACATTAGAACTGAAGCCTGTATCGAAATGTGTTTAAATATCCATATTGCGATTATTTTTCAATTTAACTTCATTCTCTATGTTGTACGCTAATGTGTTGTAGACAGTATAACATACACTGCATAATGAATACGTCCACATGGACAGCTCAGTTCGTGAGTAAAAATACTCATTGTTAATACTGTACTGTATTTTGATTAAACAAAAATCTAATGAAAATGATGAAACTCAAAATCGCGATATTTCCTAGTTTACATAAATGGATGAACTACTTTTCTTCCCTCCTATACCTAGTAAAGTGATTTGTTTGTATATTACGTCAGTATCATCGAACTCCAGTCGTGGAAGGGGATAGCAGACGGCGTTGATCCAGAGGTATAGGCAAGTTAATATTAAAAATGTTAGTAAAAATAAAATGATGTCCCTGTACTACTACTACTACTACTACTACTACTACTACTACTACTAGTGCTAAAGATAAAATAAAAAAGAAAGAATGTATAAAGTTCAGTAAAAATTCGTTTATTCCCTCACACACATTTTGCAGGTAACTAAGGAAAGGGCTGAGTATTTTCATGGTTCGCTTTCAAACAGAACTCTAATATTTTTCCGTCTAATGGTCTCATGTTCGCTTTCATACAATACTATCTGCATAGGTACTAAACTAGAAGTGCTAGTATAAGAGAATACAATTATTATTGAGCTTATCTTCCTTGTCTGTGTTAATGAAGGATTCTAATATAAAGTGATTGGTCCACAGCACGACAAGCAGTGACGTCATAATCAGCTGAGTTTTCCTGCGATGATGGTAACCGGACTTGAAATGAACACCACGACTCGACGCTAGCGCAACAGGAACGGAACCAGATGACATTGAAAACCCAGCGATAACACAACGAATTTGTGTACAAGTGATGACGTTCAAAGGGACTTGTGAGTGGCCTATCTCTACTTTCAGCTGTCAACGAATCCAGTAAGTTTCAGAAAAGGAAAGAAATTCTAATACAGATAAATTTCACATCGATTCAGTAATGAAATGCAAAGACTGTGTTACATTTCGTAATGACTTCATTAAAGGCCTTTAAGGAAATTGTTGGCTTCGATTACAAGGTTTTATATGTGTTCGTGTGATTGTGATACAAGATAATTGAATTGTGCTTCCAAGAATTGGGTATTTACTGCAAAAATAGTGAAGTGGTGTTGATATTTCACTACATCAATTTTATAAAAAATATTCGTGTGACATTTAAGTGTACGCAGAAGTTTTTCTTCGTGATAGACTCGGTTTTAGTGGCTGTCAGTGACTGCAACAATACAATTTGACTGCTGCCATCTGTCTGATAAGGAAGGAACTGTTTCAGTGATGTCAGCATGAGTACCAGGGAAATAATATTGGACGGTGGTTCACCATGGGGATTTCGAATGCATGGTGGCGCCGATGTTGGCCAGCCTGTCAGGATATCTCGGGTGAGTCATGTGACCTTCATTTATTAATGCTATTGCTAAGGTTTTCGTAATATACTACGATCTTTAGGTATAAAAATTCATACTAAAGTAGCAGAAAGTTGTTCTGGGAGGCCGTGTTTAGTTTATGCTAGAATTCGTAATATAAACTACTACAGTGAAACCTGTTCAAGACGGAAGTGACACGGTCCTAATTTATTTTCCGTTGTGGACAGGTTTCCGTGTTATTCAGGTGTAAAGTTAAAATGAAATATTTTATCATTTGTATAAATGAAAAACAAAATGGTATGCCGCAAATTGTAGGAATTGCAAAATTTTGCGTTTAACACTACTGACATTAAATCAGCTTCATGTCGCTTATTTAATTGGTGAATGATCTTGATGGAAATCTCATTTCCTGTATAAATTGTGTTGTAACTCACTCATTAAGCACTATAAAGTTTATTAATTACACTAAATTTAATATCTAACACTATACTACTGTATTGGATATAACAGCATATTATTTAATTGGACTAGGAGCCTACAAGCCTTGAATTCTGGTTTATGTAATTTCTTTGCTAGTTCAAAGGTTTGCTTTGCAGAATAGGTCCAGAAATTGGCATGATCTCTGAAAGGGCAAGAAGAATCCACTCCTACAACAGTTCATTTATTTCTATGTAATCAGTTGTTTTCTGTTTCATTTTTACATCACCATTATTGACCGCAAGCCACTCACTCATGATACGGCCTTTATTTTTGAAAGTGTTAAGTTACACCTGAGTTTTCCATTCCTAAATTTAAACATTATTTTCCATACGCTTCGTTTCTCATTTTCCTCGATAACCTTTACTTCATCAGTTAATGCTAGTGGAACATTTTTACGCAACTTTTTTTTTATCACGAAATCACTAATACACTTGCGTTCTACCCAGCTACGGCAGTATACAGGAGTGAAGCATTGAACATCTTTGAAAGGATCCGTCTGCCTAGTCCATAGTATAATAAAATTTATGACCACCAGGCCAACATACCCTCATACCCTCGAAAATTTTGCAAAGAAAACTATCTTAGGCTGGTATTCATAGTCGACACTTTCGATTAAAGTGTCCTTTGGAAGACGCAAAGTATCACTTTTCCGTTGCACAGTCGACACTTTGGTGCAAAGGAACACTTTGGATCAAAGTGTAGTTCCGACCACACTTTGAGCCGAAAGTGGCACTTTGTATAAAAATGGCGGACGTCTTGGAAGTTGTCGAATTATTAGAACGTGCGGAAGAGATGGAACAATTAGTGGACAATGTACAAATTAGAGATAGGCCTAAAGGCAATCCCGTGGAATTTTATAATGATATAGAATTAAAAAAAAACGGTTCCGATTTGATAAAGAAACTTATTGAGATTGCTTATATTTTCGATGACTGGTTGACAAAAACGAATAATAGACGTTTGTCAGTGCCTCCAATAATACAGTTATTGACTGCATTAAAATTCTATGCTACAGATATGTACCATACATATATATATATATATATATATATATATAATATTATAGTTGAGGTATTTCTGTAGTAACATTCGTATATTTATAACCTCAATTCGATTAAGTGATATGTAGGTAGATATGCCTATATAACCTACTTTTTATTACTGAAACGAATTTTTTAACTTAAATAATATTAAACTAACTTCAGTCTAATGTAGGCATAATTATTTTAAATTAGCATTGAGAGACCTCACGTGCCTGCCTTCTAAGCAGATTCCATAATTATATTGGGTTTTAAATGATTTTGATTTTTGTTGACTACCTGTATTTTGAGATAAGATTTATCTTGATGTTGATATAATCATTACTGTTTTGATACCGGTAATATATATTTTCACGCCGGTAAGCAATACATCTACTGTCTCTAGTTCATGTGGTCATAACCTCACCATGAAAAGAGATCTCATACTATTAGGCCTATTTTGTTTTGCATTATAGAAACATTTGACATTCAAAATATTCCTGAAGAGCAGGCAATAATGGAAACGAGAGAGAGAAAATAGTAATAATAATAATAATAATAATAATAATAATAATAATAATAATAATAATAATAATAATAGCAGTAGTAATGTGTTTATCTCATTCTTTTTTTACTTCTATTCACTATTCACGAAAAAGACAAAAATGAAAATAACGGAAATAACACGATATATCAATGAAGCAGATACGTATAAAACCTAACCTAACGATATAAATTTAATGATTATATATATATATATATATATATATATATATATATACTTAACCTACTCAGTCCAACTTAACCTAACTATATAAACTAATAGAAGATATGTAGGCTACAAAATCTAACCGAACTGTATAAATCAGTGGAACGGATACATACATAATCTAACTTAGCGACATAAATCAATGAAAAAGATATGTACAGAACATAATCTAACTATATAAATTAATGGATCAGTTATGTACTGTACAAAACCTAACCTAATTTCACCAGCAGTATCACTAACTATTTAATAAAATGTTATATATCTGAACTGACTGAAATAATCTAAACTATCGGCAACAAAAACTAGAAACTGAAATAAAACAACTTTAAATATATATTTTCTTCCTCGCGCAATCAATAGGCTTCCAATTCAAATCACAAGCATTGTAATTTGTAGGTTATACGTCATTAATTTGTTATTGTTTGTTCACTTGTTTTGAAAGGCATTGTGGGACTTCTATTACCAACCAAATTTTAACTCTACACTTTGCTGGCGTAAAGTGAAACTTTGTGAAGTGCACTTCTTCAATCGTCTATGAATACCACTAATATGAAAGAGCCACTTTCGTCAAAAGTGTCACTTTGCAAAGTGGTGATATAAAGTGTCGACTATGAATACCAGCCTTAGTGGCCTACGTATTTCGTACATTCCTTGAAAGCACATACTGTTTCAAAATATAGTTTACATTAAAGTAGTGTGTCCAAAATATTATTTCCGTTTTGAACAGTAGCAGACAGTTTCCGTTTCCGCGTTGGACAGTTTCCGTTTTATTCAGAAAAAATTACACATAATACATATGAATTTCGCCGGGACCAATAGATAGTTCCGAAATAGACAGGATTCCGGATTATTCAGGTTCCGATTTGAACAGGTTTCACTGTATTTTCATATTTATTATCATCATACGGCTTTCGGATAGTGGTTTCCCTCACATTTCTGCATACGGTCCACCACTACCCTTGACACATTCAATCACATATCCTAATATATTTCTCCTACCATCTATATCTCCCCATATCTTCCCATTACATAAAACTAAACCCTATTTCTGTCTACTTCTTCCTCTAGACTTTCAGATGTACAGTTATTTTCAACTCTTCACCTCCATACCATTCCCGTATACTATGCAATACTATCTATTTTACTCTTATATACAAAATTCTTAGCTACAATCTACTCATCCATCTCTACTAACATCGTCATTTTACATTACTATTCACTCTAATTTTCTTTTCATCTTAAAAACCTTTTTATCTCGACTAGTATTCACTAAATTTTTCTACTTTCTCGTCTACATTACCGTATCATATTATTTGTCTTATTTATTGTTAAACTACTATTTATATATACTTCTAAGTGTAAACTAAGAAAAATCGTAGTTTATCCTGTTTGAGACTGTTAGCTCAGCATAAGCATTTGTACGGTTTAATATTACAGAATTTATGCAAATTTGCGCTAGAAAATCCTACAAGGAAAGACTAGAACCATCAGAACATGATTATAAGAAGTTACTGTATATAGGTTTTATGATAAAAAAAATGTTATATGATTAATTTTTGTAATGGACTACTCAGATGTTGATTTTGAGATAACTGGTATTCTATCTGTCAGTTGATTTTTGTTATTGTTATTTAAAATAATATATTTTTAGTAGTGTTGTGGGATTTAATCGATTAATCTAATCGATTAATGGATCAATTTGTTGTAAGATTAATCGATCAAAAATATCTAATCGAATAATCGAGTCGATTAAAATTAATCGGTTGTAGTTGATATTAATTATTATTTTGTTAATACAAACTCACACTAAAAATTCCGACAATATTTCTCTCTCGGAAATTGTTTACTTAAAAGCACAACAGTATTGTTATTTTCTAACTGTAAACCAGGTAGCGTAGGCAAAATATTTGGACAAACACTTCAGAAAGAGATGGAGATATGAGGACAGTGACCTAGTGTACCTCTATTGAAAGTTGAAACACAATGCGAAACCCTTACTAAGTTTTATGGTTTTCCAAGAAAACTTCCACCTTGTTGTCAGCTCATCTTCCTAGCATATGATTCGTCCCCCTTATCCCTTATAAAATGGCCATATCTGCACTGTGTGCAAGTGAGAGCGTAACTAACTACCTTCTTCTCTTTCTAAAATCTGGTAATTCGATTACAATAAAGGCAAGTCTTCTGTTTCGACCGCTGTACTTTTGCAGGAGTTGCAATTTCTGTACTGAGTTTTATATATGAATGAGGTGTGTTTAGTTTGATAAAGAAAAAAATCAGTTTTCTGTGGTTTGTGAAAAGTGTAAACTCCATTATGTCATATGAGAATTTGAGAGGTAAACTTGGTGAAACGTTTCGATTTAAATTGAGCGATCGTGGAGAAGTGCTTAACAGAAACAAAGTTTTTTCGTGTTTAGTGATGCAGGAAACATTGTTACTAGAAGTAGAGTGGTACTTAATTCGGAGCATGTGAATGCACTCACATGTTTAAAATCGTGGATGAAGCAGTATTAACTAGGTGAGTCTTCATACTTTTTGTTATTTATGTTTGTCTCAAAAATTCCCGGAGAAATTGACACAATAAATTATAAGCCTCATAATAAATATGTTAGTAAGTAATTAAAATAGTTGTTTTATAATATAACGATACAATATATAAGATATACAACGTTTAATAGTTATGCTCATCATCGAACACAAGTTAAATTTAACAATAATTGTGTATTACAGGATATTAAAACATTTTTTTAGCTCGATCAAAATTCGATTAATATATCAATTAATCGATTAAATTCAAATAGTTAATCGATTAAATATTTTGATCGATCAACAGCACTAATTTTTAGCAAAATGATTCTGTTATGTATTTGTAATACATTTAGTTTACGTGAAAAAACTCCGTGTGCGTACAGTATTTTAGGTTACATGTAAATTTAATGACTAACATTTTGGGCCTGTCTGATTTATGAATGATTTATACTTTGTTATTTATTTTCTTCATAATTTGCTTTTCGTCCATTTTTTTCTTGCTGTAAACTTCCACCTCAACTTTCATAGTCTGGATGGCTTTTTCTTCATCACTTCTTGCGGCGGACTTGTTTAATAATGCTGGGTATTCTTTTAATAGATTAACAAACAGCAGTTGTTCTCATGCTCTTTCTCCTACACTTTCCACTTCGTCGTAATTGCCCCTTTTCTTGTCATGCAAACCAGATTTTGAGGACAACAATCAACTTTTCCACAAAGAAATTAACATAAATGCATGGAAGGCGAAAAGTAACGCATCTTAGCGGATAAACTCGAAGTACTGTCGATAAATAATCGATATAATCGAATAGTCTTGATAGTTTATACTAAATCCGCGTAGTACATACTTCGTAGTAGTAGTAGTATCAGATTTATGCATACAAAACGAAGTATATACTTCTACTTCAAGTATCTTCTACAGTCGAAGCAAAAGATAATGCTACAACTTTATGCATACCACTCAATATGATTTAGTTTTAAGCTACGGGGAAGTGTTCATCATCATCAGTAACACCAAGTTATAATTGGTGTTGATATCTATTGAAAGACGACTGTTGCATGAGCCATTGCTGTATAAAAAATACTATTTGAAATTTCGTATATTGCATTGATTTGAAGACACGGATTTAAGGTGAAACTAATCTGTTTTAGAACTTAATTTTTTGTTATTTCTGCTGAGTAGAAGTTAAAATGGAATTAAAAACTAGTGAATATCTTGTTTTCGCTAAACTGGAGAATTTGCTACGGTGGCTTTGAACCGTACCGTTACGGTTACGACCAAATTTAACTAAATACACAATGTCGCCAACATAAGGACATGACGTTGGCCTGTGGCGTCGTTAGAAGGAGAAATTGTTTTTTTTTTCTCTCTCTACCTCCTTCGTTCTGAACATTACTGAGAGAAAGCGTCACTATTAACGACAAGATGTAGTATTTGCTTGAATATTGAGAGTAAATTACGTGGCTTAGATGAGGGGCTCGCGACAGGAACAGTTTTGCTGTGGCGCATGCGCGGACCTCTCATGCGGTGGCAGCGTGATTCTTATTTAAATTTATTTTCGTGTGTACATTCCAGATCAAATCAAGGAGATCCCTTCTTGCTCCGGTTACACATCTTGCATATTATACGAAGGTTAGGTTTGGTTAGTTTAAGTTTTTATTAATCAAGTCCGCGCATGCGCAGACAGCCAAGATGATCCTGTCGGTCATGGCCCTTATGATAGTTTTTGTTTCGTAATATTGATAAACAATAATATGATGAAAGCTATGAATAATTTCACGGCCGCTAAACGTTTTCTCCGTAAAAGACGAGGTATTTTCTCTAGATTACAAATAAAACGACGGTCATAATTACGTACTTAACGCTTTGATGAACATAACCGGACATTTATTTTCTTCATTTGAATGATATTCCCTGAAACACACATTTTTCCCCCTTTATTTCTTACTATATCTGCATTTTCTTTTGGTGCATTCAGAACACCGCCATTGTACTGCATAAACCTTGCACTTGACTAATGGTGTGAATCATCATCATCATCATCATCATCATCATCATCATCATCATCATCATCATCAGCCTTCAAGTGTTAGACCCCAGTGGATCTGTTACGGTCTCTTGCCAGCGTTTCCTAGGTCTTCCTAAATTTCTTCGATCTCTTGGGACATTCGATAAAATCTGCCTGGGCCATCTAGAGCGATCCGTCCTCTTGACATGTGTCTGCCACTGAAGCCCGTATTGCTGCAAATAATGGACGATAGAGTCAATTTTTAATTCCTTCAGAATATCTGCGTTCCGATGATGGTCGAGAAGAGAGTATCCAGCAGTTTTTCGCATGAATCTCATTTCGGCAGTTGTTAGCCGTCTTTCGTCGCATTTTCTTAGTGTCCATGCTTCACTGCCATAAGCCAAAACTGGTCGTGCGAGAGTTTTGTAGATTTTCAGCCTTGTATGTCTTTGTACTTGGGAAGGTTTGAATACACTGTTGATGGTTCCAGCAATTTTTAGAAATTTTGAGATTTTGTTGTCTATATCATCATCAGTGATGATTGATAGATTATAACCTAAATAGTTGAATGAATTCACACGTTCTATTAATGTGCCATTTATAATGATTTTGGATGGAACTGGATCTTTTCCTGAAAAGGCCATGTTTTTTATTTTTTCGGTTGATATTTCCATATCAAATTTTGAAGCAGTTATTTGTAAGTTGTGGACGGCTCGTTTTTTTTTATTATCCAATTTAATAAACCCTATTTCACCCTGAGGTATATTAGGGTTATAGTGGCATCAAAATACATATATTATAACCAATAAACAATAGTAAAGTGATAACATTAAATAGTGGTCACAGTTACAATTCACATGAATTATGTAGAAGCATGCACATTAGTGAAAGAATGGCTCCTGTTACAGATTAATGAGATGTTTGAGGAATAATCAATGCAATAGATATACAAGAATGTCTAACCGTTTTAGAGTAAATCACGATCTTAAAAAGATAATCAATAGTGGATTAATAAAACAAAGTTTCACTTTCACTTTCAAATTAATACTTAATTCATGAACAATGAAACGGTTAAGAGTAATAAATATATATTACAAGCAATGATTTGCGGTTACAAGTTACATACATGATTCAGGAACAATTACAATAATTGAAATATAACACAATTAATGACTCAAAACTAACGAATACCGAAATTCCTGAAGGGCTATATATAATGTTAGGGGCAATACAAAAGATTTAAAAACAAATGTAAACAGTACAGTAAGGGAATAGTAGAAAAAATGACTTAAGATTACAAATTAAACACATTCTTTTTAAAGCAATAGGTAAGAACAAAGAGATACTAATAACAATACAGTGACTGTAGTCACAGATTAAATACATTATTAAAAAAAAAACAAACGAACACGCAAAGGTTTAATAGCTATTTTCAGGCATCATTCAAAAAGACCATGACTGTAATTCACATCTTCTTGACGTTATTTCGTATATTATTTTGTGTTTCAATCTATTTCAGTTTGTTATTTTTCACTGTAACAACAGAATATGTTTCATAAAGCCTCAAGACTTTTCTCTATACTTACTGTATCACGGTACTCTTTGTCAATGGCAACCTGTGATGGTTATAGGAAGAAATATATATAAATAAAAATAAAATAGTTATTAAACACATTATTTTAAAAGCAATAAATAGCTATATTAAGAGATGACTTGAAATTTACGAATTACATGCATTATTTACTAACAACAATTGGCAATAAGGAGGTGTTACAAGAAATGGCTCAAAATTGGAAATTAAATACATAATTAAAATAAATAAATAAATAAAAAATAAAAACCAATAATACAATAGTATGCGAAATTGAAGACTTACAGTTTCATAATAGTTGATTAGAACTAATACTTTCATAATAGTTGATTAGAACTAATACGATTTTTCCCCCAGAATAATTTAACATTTTACAGTTTCTCGAATATTCTATTCAAGAAAGACATGAAATAATTATATGATTTAGAGTTGGTAAGTATATTGGTTAACGGTTTGGTATATGTATAATTTAAAGTGTTCAGTAACAAATCAAACTCGTATCTTTGACGGCAAAAGACTGGACAATCATATAATACATGCTTGATGCTTGACATCTTGAGATTCCTCCCCACAAATGCAAGTTGCATCGTCTTTAATATGGAATCTATTTAAGTATTCCCCGAATTTCCCATGCCCAGTCAAAAACTGTGTCACAGTTCATCTTCTGTTTTTGCAATGATAACTTGATCGTCAGCAAACAGCAGAGTGTCGAGACAAGTGTTCCGGTTGATTATGGTGTGAATTATTTTGGTGCATTCAGAACACCGTCATTGTACTGCCTAAACCTTGCACTTGACTAATGGTGTGAATTATTTAAGAATATAATCGCGAATTTTACCACCACCATTTCGATTGTCTTTTGTTTGACACGGCTCGGTACGGCCCGGTGACTAGAGGCCAGGGAGCAACATCGACTACCGACGTTAGTCTACCGTGCGTGTTATCCAGTTGTTCACTTGTTTTCACTTTTCTAAATTAAGAATTCATATATTTACTTATTTGTTTTTTGAAGATTATTATTGATTTATTGTTTAATTATTCGCACATTTTTTATTATCTTGGATGAATGTTAGTGTGTACATAAATTAATACAGTGTGTCCGGCATAAATGTACAGGGACATCATTTTATTTTTACTCAATTATTATTGTACCTGAGTTTTTGAATATACTTCACTCCCACCTCTTCTAATAATGAAGTTCCAACTGTCCTCCAGACAGAATCAGGCTGCATATAGTAAACAGCACTGAGTTAGTGAGTATAGTACGTTCCAGAAACATGTTCGCGTTTTCCAGTGACGAAAGAGCTTTCAATATTGAACCATATTTTCGCACAGGTGCTATTCGTTTGCCTACGCCGCATCCCGATTTCCCCCACTCGCTTCTGCACGCCCCTCTGTGAAAGCTGGGCTGTCTTAGCTCTTTTCTGAAAACATTAATTTCTGTTAGGAATTGGACGTTTACGTAATATTATACAACCGGTTAAAATAACTTAAATAAAAGGGTCTGGTTAAGTAATTAACTGTTACGTGATTTTCTCCCTTTCTACGACGCTGCGACGTAACCACTTGGACGGGCAGTAGATAGCACGTCTGAGTAATTTTATCTGTGCGGGTCGGGCAGAAGTGAAGGTTGAATTTACAGTACGTAAGGTAATCTTTTATAGAGCAGGTACAGAATTATTTCAACATGAGTTACTAGTACGAAGGACGAAATTGGCAATTGGAATTAGATGCAATAGTCTATAGTGCGATAATATGCACATTAGAACTGAAGCCTGTATCGAAATGAACGGCCACCATTTTCAAAAATGTGTTTAAATGTTCATATTATGATTATTTTTCAGTTTAACTTCATTCTCTAAATTGTACGCTAATGTGCTGTAGACAGTATAATATACACTGCATAATGAATACGTTCGCATGGATAGCTCATTTCGTGAGTAAAAATACTTATTGTTAATACTGTACTGCATTTTGGTTAAACAAAAGCCTAATGAAAATGATCGAACTCAAAATCGCGATATTTCCTAGTTTACATAAATGGATGAACTACTTTTCTTCCCTCCTATACCTAGTAAAGTGATTTGTCTGTGTTTTACGCCAGTATCATCGAACTCCAGTCGTGGAAGGAGGTAGCGAACGGTGTTTCCGGTTCTCTAAAGGTATAGCCGGGTTGATATTAGAAATGTTAGTAAAAATAAAATGATGTCCCTGTATAACATTTCATTATTTTATTACTTGAAGAGTATTGTTGATATTTACACTCGGTTTGCTTCTATGGGTAGGATAACTCAATTTTTTTTTTTTTTTTTTTACATCCTAATACACCTCGATATGCGCACCATTAGTAGCGCGGCAGACGTCCAATCTGTATTCCACCTCTCGCCATGTGTTTTGCAGTATTGCAGGCGTAATATTTGCGACAGCTGCAACAATCCGATGGCGTAGATTTGGTTGTGTTTATTAACCTTCCCGGAAGTGTGGAATGTCAAACCATATCGAGGAATGCCTCATTTTGATCCATTTTTGCCAGAATTGTCTCCTCGAATGCTCTTCGTCGCGGATTGTCTTCAGATTTGATTTAATGACGAATCTGAAGTTTGTACGCCCGTAGGCGCAACCTTTCATGGACGACATCGTGTACTGTCGAACGAGATAAATTTAGCTCCCTACTTGCTCGTCGGATTGATTTACGGGGGCTCCGCTGGAAAGACGTACGGATTAATTCGACATCAGCCACTGAAACAGCGACCTTGGTATGGTGGCCCGACTTTGAAACCAAACTCCCAGTTTTACAAAGGCATCTGTCCCATTTCACGATTGTTACGTACGTTGGAACATCCTCAGTTGGTCGACGTTGTACCTGCGTAACAGATTTCAACTCCGCGAGAGAAACCACACAGAATGTCTTTTGCTGTGAAGTCCACATGGTTACTGACGCCAATTGGTTATCAGTGTTGCCAACTCGATTCTTAAAAACCCACTATGAAACAGTGCAGAAACCGCTAAATTGCTATATTGTCAATGTAAGTGATAGCATTTTCCCGCTGTAAGTGCTAAAAAAATCCGCTAAATCCCTATACTACCAATGCAGATTTAATCAATTTCATCCACTAAACTAAAATAGAAAAACGCCAGATCTAGCGGGAAAACCGCTGAATTGGCAACACTGTTGGCTATTTCCGCGAACGACGTAGTTTGCGCATGCGTGCATGCGATGTACACTCCCGCCATGCAAACACAGGAAACATTTTGAGTTACCCTACCCGTAGAAGCAATCCGAGTGTAAATATCAACATTACTTTTAAAGTAATAAAATAATGAAATGTTATACTGTACTTTTATGCCGTGTATTTTACGCCTTTGAATAGCTGCATCATATTTTCATAAATGATTTGTAATATAACGAGGGGTTTAACTTAGTTGGGAAATAATAAGTTGGGATGACGCTCTACTGTAATTTTTATTTTACGAGAGCTGGAATGTTTTTCCGATCATTAGCAGACACAAACAGGATGTGACGTATGGAAGCGGATCATACTCATATAGTGGGGTCCAGTTGATTTAATAAACAGTAAATCCGCAGTACGTTTCACTAAACGACCACTTGTAATTGGAGTTAATACTGAGCTGAAGGCTCTTTCACTCTCCGCTGTGGATATTGCTGTCGCGTTAGCAGAAGATAAAAGAGAATTATCATCATCCGGTTTATTTTAAACTTTCCTAACCCATTATGCTATCACATTTGCAGAGTAGGCCTATTACTGCACATTCGACCCATTGGAATAACCAACAAAGCAAAGGAAAATGCCTTGTTATAAATAATAACAAATTCTTCGGAATATCCTATGTCTTTCTCGTGTTAAATTTTACCATACCTGGTTAACATGTTTCGGCCTGTTATTGGCCTTCTTCAGAACTGGTTGTTGCTGGTCTTGGCACCTTTTGTTTTGTTTCCTGTCAAAGAGTGTGTGTGTGTGTGTTCTGAAATTGAGTTGTGTGTTGAGAATTTCATTTGGATGTTTTTTTGTGTTTCTGTATATTTTGTATTGTTCTAGTGTGTTAAGTTTCTGGCTTTTTTGTTGGATGTGTAGAATTTCCGTCTGTGTTGATGTCTCTGTAGGTGTGGTTAGCATTTTTGATGTGTTCTGCATATGTGGAAGTGTTTTGTAATTTTGTTATGGCTGTTATGTGTTCTTTGTAACGAGTTTGAAATGATCTGTCTGTCTGTCCTATGTAGAAGTTGTTGCAGGTGTTACATGTGAGTTTGTGTACGCCTGTGTGGTTGTATTTGTTTGTGTTGTTTGTGTGTTGAGATGTTTTTGTAGAGTATTATTTGTTCTGTAAGCGATGTTGTAATTTAATTTCTTGAATGAGGTTGCAATCTTGTGTGTGTTTTTGTTTTCGTATGTTAGTGTGATGTATTTTTTATGTTCTTGTGTTTGTGTTGTATTCTTACGTTTTTTGTGATTATGTTTTGTCTTTCGTATTATGTTGTCTATTATGTTGGGGTTGTATCCGTTTTCTTGTGCTAGAACACTAGAACAATACGAAATATACAGACACACAAAAACACATCCAAATTAAGTTCTCAACATACAACTCAATTTCAGAACACACACACTCTTTGACTCCACATTACTCTACACAAACACACCCCCACAGGCGCATCAATAGTCGGCGCCCGGCGGCTATGCTTCAGAGAATCATCAACAACCATGATCATAGAAGGAGCGATTTGTACCAGCTTTCGTCGTTGTAAATAAAATAGACAATTACTTACTTACTTACTGGCTTTTAAGGAACCCGGAGGTTCATTGCCGCCCTCACATAAGCCCGCCATTGGTCCCTATCCTGAGCAAGATTAATCCAGTCTCTACCATCATATCCCACCTCCCTCAAATCCATTTTAATATTACCTTCCCATCTACGTCTCGGCCTTCCCAAAGGTCTTTTCTCCTCCGGCCTCCCAACTAACACTCTATATGCATTTCTGGATTCGCCCATACGTGCTACATGCCCAGCCCATCTCAAACGTCTGGATTTAATGTTCCTAATTATGCCAGGTGAAGGATAAAATGCGTGCAGCTCTGCGTTGTGTAACTTTCTCCATTCTCCTGTAACTTCATCCTTCTTAGCCCCATATATTTTCCTAAGAACCTTATTCTCAAAAACCCTCAATCTCTGTTCCTCTCTCAAAGTGAGAGTCCAAGTTTCACAGCCATACAGAACAACCGGTAATATAACTGTTTTATAAATTCTAGCTTTCAGATTTTTTGACAGCAGACTGGATGATAAAGGCTTCTCAACCGAATAATAACAGGCATTTCCCATATTTATTCTGCGTTTAATTTCCTCCCGAGTGTCATTTACATTTGTTACTGTTGCTCCAAGATATTTGAATTTTTCCACCTCTTCGAATAAATCTCCAACTTTTATAGTTCCATTTCGTACAATATTCTGATCATGAGACATAATCGTATACTTAGTCTTTTCGGGATTTACTACCAACCCTATCTCTTTACTTGCTTCAAGTAGAATTTCCGCGTTTTCCCTAATCGCTTGTGGATTTTCTCCTAACATATTCACGTCATCCGCATAGACAAGAAGCTGATGTAACCCGTTCAATTCCAAACCCTCTGTGTTATCCTGAACTTTCCTAACGACATATTGTAGAGCGAAGTTAAAAAGTAAAGGTGATAGTGCATCTCCGTGCTTTAAAATAGACAGATTATTGTAATTAATGAAATCATAACCCGATTATGGAAAAAATGTTAGATGAGATATTAGAACAAAGTGGTCATATCAGCCATCTTGTTATCGCATTGAAGAATGAGAACTATGGAATTCTTTGCTCGTTTTTTAACTAAGCCCGTACGAATCTCTCTGGCAACTCTGAAAACACAGCCTGTGCCGGTGTGACGTTAAATAGCCACAGAACAAGCAAACAGGTAATTGGGAAGTAGGTTGAACACGAGGCAACAGGCCCGCCGAGCCCGTGTAAAATCCCTGCAGATTGAATTAGCACAGTATAACGCACCGGGGCACGGCATGCTATTGATCAGCCCTGATATCTAAATCGTCCCACCTTGCGGCGTTGCAGCGGGACAGACACGTCTGCCAAAGGTTAAAAATCGCATTTCATTTTGTGGTACCCATTCAAGCACACTAGATGCCACTTTATGGTTATTACTAGAGCCCGGATGTTTGACAAAATGCCTTTTTTACTTGGTGGAAGTAAATAATTATTTTCATGGACATAAACGTGATTTGGAGTAAGTAAAAGTGATAGGTCCAATTTTTATTTTGCATATTTTGCCTTTTTCTTACTAATTCGATAATAAATCCATGTATTGTGGGTCCCTATCACCACGGCATGGCGCGTCCTCAGGTTGCGGATAGAGGAGACGGCCTTCAGATATGGAGGGTAGCTGCGAATATATTGAATAAGCAGTCGTGGACAGCCGATAAGGGGTGGTCCTCCAGCTTGGGGGTTGGGCGAAGGGCTAACAACCCATCACAGTAAAAAACAGCTTGTTACGAAACCTAACAGTAAATTAGGAGAAAATCTACAAACGGTTAGGGAAAACGCGCAAATTCTAGTTTAAGCAAGTAAAGCGATAGGGTTGGAAGTAAATCCCGAAAAGACTAAGTGTATGATTATGTCTCGTGACCAAAATATTCTACGAAATGGAACTATAAAAATTGGAGATTTATCCTTCGAAGAGGTGGAAAAATTCAAATATCTTGGAGCAACAGTAACAAATATAAATGCCACTCGGGAGGAAATTAAACGCAGAATAAATATAGGAATGTGTGTTAATATTCGGTTGAGAAGCTTTTGTCATCTAGTCTTCTGTCAAAAAATCTGAAAGTTAGAATTTATAAAACAGTTATATTACCGGTTGTTCTGTACGGTTGTGAAACCTGGACTCTCACTTTGAGAGAGGAACAGAGATTAAGGGTGTTTGAGAATAAGGCGCTTAGGAAAATATTTGGGGCTAAGAGGAATGAAGTTACAGGAGAATGGAGAAAGTTACACAACGCAGAACTGCACGCATTGTATACTTCACCTGACATAATTAGGAACATAAAATCCAGACGTTTGAGATGGACAGGACATGTAGCACGTATGGGCGAATCCAGAAATGCATATAGAGTGTTAGTTGGGAGGCCGGAGGGAAAAAGACCTTTTGGGAGGCCGAGACGTAGGTGGGAAGATAATATTAAAATGGATTTGAGGGAGGTGGGATATGATGGTAGAGACTGGATTAATCTTGCTCAGGATAGGGACCAATGGCGGGCTAATTTGAGGGCGGCAATGAACCTCCGGGTTCCTTAAAAGCCAGTAAGTAAGTAATTCAATAATAAATGCCTTTTTTGTAATTTTAAAACAATATTTTTTGTTTATTTGCAATTTAAGACTCATTCCCATAACATAGAACAGGTGTTCCAAGGTTTTATAGAGGCGGAGGAGTGTATGTCTCTGGATTAATCATGGGTTCATAATGCTATTGTTAATACCCATAGATTTATTTTTAGTAGGTTATTTTACGACGCTTTATCAACATCTTAGGTTATTTAGCATCTGAATGATATGAAGGTGATAATGCCGGTGAAATGAGTCCGGGGTCAAACAACGAAAGTTTCCCAGTATTTGCTCGTATTGGGTTGAGAGAAAATCCCGACAAAAAAACCTCAACCAGGTAACTTGCCCCGACCGGGAATCGAATCCGGGCCACCTGGTTTCGCGGCCAGACGCACCCTCCCTGTCCACTATCTTCACTGCTAGAAATACCGTTTGGTCATTCATTCATTCATTCATTCATTCATTCATTCATTCATTCATTATATTCCATAGATCTTACATTAGCAAGGAAGCTTTAAGATGTGGAACAAGTCAAAGTTTTACAAGATTACAATTACAGTTTTTACAAATTTTTACAATATTTTACAATTTTTACAGTTTTACAATGTAGTAGTTTTCTACAGTGATGAGGTGAGGTCCGAGGATTCGCCAAAAGATTACCCGACATTTGCCTTTTGGTTGGGGAAAACCTCGGAAAAACCCAACCAGGTAAATGTTATCTTTTATTTAACGACGCTCGCAACTGCAGAGGTTATATCTGCGTCGCCGGATGTGCCGGAATTTTGTCCCGCAGGAGTTCTTTTACATGCCAGTAAATCTACTGACATGAGCCTGTCGCATTTAAGCACACTTAAATGCCATCGACCTAGCCCGGGATCGAACCCGCAACCTTGGGCATAGAAGGCCAGCCCCAACCAGGTAATCAAATCAAAGGGGGGAAATGAAGTGATGCCGAGGACTCGCCATATACCAACCGGCTTCAGTCCCACGGCTGGGGAAAACCTCGGAAGAAACCATTCGATGAGACCAAATGGCGATGTAATATATTTGGATGGTTCCTCGGAAATTATTTCTGAGCTGTGCAGTGGCGACAACTCACGACAGAAAGTGGAAACTTAAAGGAAGTTGTTACGTCAAAATCTGTAATTAAAATGTTTTCTATCCACAGAGGCATGAAATTAAACTATCATCCTCATATTATTCATGGAGGAATCGCCATTGGTTGCTGATACTTCCATTGGTGGTCAACACGATGCACCGGTATTTTACTCAGGACCTAGAAAAGGCGTTTGACAGATTGGATTGGAATAAACTGATGGGGATCTTAAAGAAAATTGGCGTGGATTGGAAAGAGAGGAGGCTGTTGAGTAATTTTTATATGAAACAATAAGTCAAAGTCAGGATAGGAGAAGAAATGCCAGAAGGAAGCGAAATAGGAAGAGGAGTACGCCAAGGAGGATGATGATGATGATGACGTAACGAATTAAATAAATTTCAAGTCTGAAATTGAAGCTGTAACCACAGTTTAGTATGTACAGTTGCGAAGCTCAATACTTACTAAATATGCAAACATAGACAGTTGAAATGTGCATCCATTGATAGTTGCTAGCCACCAGGATCGCTACTATCGCCTCATCACAGACTCTTTCCCTAGCAGACGATAAAATGTATTGTACTTTTGATATCGTGTTCTTTTGAAAAATTAACACCTTCCTTCCACTTTTGAAATACGAAATACATAAGGTTTATATATTATTTTCATAAAGTATATATTATATTTTATAAACTCAATTTCCTGGATCTTTCGGAAGGATAACTGTGACCTCTTTTTCTTAGAATTTATAGTGCAACAAACGTCTCCTTGTCCCATATTATTACTCAAATTATTGTATTTTAGCCATTTACAGTTATTACAACCGATAACGGACATTTCACAGTTTACACAACTTTTCACAACAATGCGAAATACGGCACAGTCAATGCTTTTTCGATCTAGACCAGGCCGTAATATATGTTCGGGTTTTCTATTTCAGTGTATGGAGCTCAGTGAATTATTATATTATAACTTCATTGCTTATCATAGCTAAGTTTTATTTAGTGTAATGTGTCCATAAGTTCCCTTTACTTCTTGTTGCATAGTATGTTGCAGAAATAATTACAAAACTGTGTTATTTTAATGTGAAGAGAATTTTACATGTTAACATAATCTGTTCGCGTCAACATTTTAAGTTTAGAATGGAAGCTATTTTGAGGTTTAATAAAAAAATAATTTATATTGTGATTTTAATATAGCACATCTACCTTCCTTGATAAAGACAGAAAATTTATCATACCACTCTTATGAAATTAGTGTACGTACGATTGTTACTTCGTCTCTTAGGTAGCAGATAAATACAATAATTCAATATTCAATTGTAGTATTAAAATACAGACAATTTGAATGTGCGGAGTATCATACATGACATTATGCTTAATTATAATGTATAATTGCGAATTTAGGAATATAAGATATAGTAAAGATAGCCTATAATATTTCCATATGAATGGCAGGGCATTGGAGACCACTAAAATTAGACAGAAAGGGGCAACTGGGACAGTAAACATAACCTATAATTTCAACATATCTAAATATCCGTGCGGTGCAACTGAAAATTATTGAATCGTGCATACAGTAAATGAATATACAATAATTTCGCAATATTTAATCGAAATAAAGGCAGGTAGGTCTATTACACATCGAACAACGTAATTTTCACACCAAAAATAATATTACACCTTAACTCGCAAGGAATTATGTCTGAAGTGTCTCCTATCATTGTTTTAAATTTTATTAATGCAATTACACTACATTTTAGAGAAATATATGTTACTTTTTATGCATTCCAATTAATTTATATGGTTGAAACGCCGCCCTTCGTGATCGGGTTAAGCGAGTCACATCAGCGAATAGGGATTATAAAGAATGGACACTTCGCGTCGGTACCTTTGATGTAGCCGGACTGATTTCAATGACCTTCAAGCCAGCTAAAGCGTCAGATTCTGCTTTCTCCCTAGAGTTGGCGCTGACATCACACCAGCTAGCAGTCGACACAGCGGAAATATAACACATATAATTAATACATCTAGGTATATTATGTACTCAAATAAAATAAATTGGATCCATAAAATAATAAATCCTTCATCAACTGCAATGTCTAGACTCTAGAGTTCCTTTATAATGAGAGTTGAGTCGTTGACCCCAACAACAATTAAAATATGTAATGATTTGATAGCGCTGAAAATGGAAAAACAAAACTCTTACGAGAAGTAAAACCATATACCTATATTATATTATTATACAAATATTAAACGAATTCGATACTTAATTTTATAATATAATGTATTATATCTGAGATATAAAATATTATTATTACAACTAGTTTGTCACTGAGAAATAAGGAAAAGCTGTTAACTTTAATTTATTTGAAGCAAAGCGTTCCTGGATTATGCAATAAGGTAGGCGATGTTTGGATCCTGTGCCTCAACTCTATTCTGAATTATTATCTTAGCCTATGCTCGATTACACTACCCCTAGCGCTTGAAAGTCGAACTAACCGCTGGCGCACAGAGAAACAAAACACAGGAAAATTCGCTCAGTGTCCATTCTTTATAATGCCTATTCGCTGGTCATATGGTCTGCCTTACGGCCTGTATTAGATCACGATGCCAGTGACACAGTCTATTGTTCCTAGTACACACAGCGCTCCAAGCGGCTAGCAACTATCGCGAGAAATGCAAAAAATCACCCCAAGCTTCGCGACTATATATACTAGACTGTGCTGTAACCTTCAGGCCAGACTCTGTAAAGGATGTAATGGAAAGTCTGCCTCATGTGGTGATGGAACGCACCAGTAATCAGTGTGCAGCCGTTACCATCAATTTCACTCCGGCCAGTCACCGCACAGTTCTAGCAGAACTCGAGTGGCAATAGCTTTCTGGGAACATCTGCTCGTCCGCGGCAGCACCTATAACTAGGCCATAAGCATTGATTTTATCACTTTTAATGGCCATCAAGTCTCACGGAGTTGCAGGGGAAATTAAGTTACGGCGAAGTATCCGCGACAGTGTAGAGACCCTTTCGACGCTGTCCATTAAGCGATGGATAAGATCTGTTCCGTCTTCAATCAAGATTCATTCACTAATTCCTTCTTTCATTTACTTGTTCATTAATTAATTTGATGGGGGCGTACGCAAAAATGCAGCCAATTACGAAATACTGTATTTTACCATTAATGCAGTTTTCATTGTAGAGAGCTGTAATTTTGTTTGCACAACGTTAAGTGGCGTGGCCTATAATTATAGCATACTGAATTTTTTACGGGTCACTTTTTCAGCGTACTTTATAGATTATTAAAAAATACACTTAATAATATAGGCATATTTTTTTTCTGCAAAACTGTTTCCGTTAAGAGACTTGACATTTTTAATACAAATTCCTCTTATATGCATATGTAAATGGTTGGAAATGTTTTAATTGTATGGATACATACATATATACATATATACATACATACAGGGTGTTTCCGGGCTAGTGTTACAAACTTTCAGGGATGATGGGGAAGGGCACATGTATCAATTTGAGATCAGGAACCCTGGTCCAGAAATGACTGCGTCGAAAGTTACAAACAAAAATAGTTCTGTGAAAATGAAATGATTTTATTCCTCTGTACACCTTATTTTTGTGTATTTATCTGTACATCTTACACATACTGTATTCATCTGACGTCGTTTACGTTGTCTACTTACAGTATTCCATTCAGTGCTGTCTGAGGTGTGGAGACAGGAAACTACACCAAAGCAATGCAGATAGCGTAATGTGCAACGGACATGGTCGGTCCTGATATGCACGTCTGTAGACAGCAATGTATGTGTACAAGTTGCAATGACCAGTCGTTCAGTCCTAGTGAAATGGAGGAGTACACGAGAGCGGAATATGCAGACCTGATTTTCGAATACGGTTGAGCCAATAGGAACAGTAGACAAGCTCACAGATTGTATCGGGTCAGGTACCCACGTAGGAGACATCCGACCCATACCATCTTTCCACGACTGTTCCAAAGGTTAAGGGAAGGAGGGCAAGTGGTGCGAATTCACAATTCCATTTCCACACAACTATTTTTGCTTATAACTTTCCGGACCAGGGTTTCTTATCTCAAATTGATACATGTGTCCTTCCCCATCATCCCTGAAAGTTTGTAACACCAGCCCGGAAACACCCTGTATATATAATTTTGGCGAAAAGAACGTCTACAATCAGTGCTGATAACGGATAAAAATTACTTCTAAACAAGTTATTAAAATATACTTGCTTGAGTTTATACATATAGATTATATTAACTTGTGTGTAAAGTTCATGACTATAGTTCGAGTAGTTCCAAGAAAAATGTACCTAAACATGGGAAATTTAACGTTTCGGAAAAATGACTTTAAAGTCTGGAGTGTATGTAGCCTACGAAGCCTTACTTGTATCTGTATGGTATTTCAATTTTAAGGATCACTTTCTAGGTGGGTATAGGACCTAAAACTTTGGAAGCTTATTACTTTACTCCAACCACGAGAAAGTCTCAGGAGAATGAGACGCAGTGGGGTAATGCTGTGAATGAATGTTGATGTCATAAGGTCACACACGTGGGTGCATACATCTGCATTGTCTAACTCTCAAAGCTAAAACGATAACACTGATACACACATATTTATACTACCCTAGTTACAAAATTAGATCACTATTAATCTCCTGGCCTTTTAATCCCTCCATACAGGAAATAACATATGCAGGAGAGCGCATGTTTTTAAACTGACGTTATGACGGCATCTATGTATTTAGCTCCAATAGATGGCGCAATAGTAAGCACATTCCTTCCACGGTTAATCTCCTGGTAGGAGAACAGTAAATAGGCCTAGGCATAAACTATATAATAATACCAAAATTGAAAAAATATATATTTTTGAGTTATTTTACCTACGTACCGCACTTCTTCGCTTTAAATTGTTTTGTTCTGCCTTTAATTCTGGCCTCCAAGTAGTGGACTTTTCCACATCTCTTGGACGACCCGAACATTACGTAATTTTGAAGTGGCTCAAACAGTTCTATTCGTTAATTATTTACTTCTATCACGAAACAACGTCCTGCGCCGTGGCGTCGTGGTGTAAGGCATCATTTCCGGCCACCATATCAGAAAGCTTTGAAATTGGTTTATACCTTAAGAAACTCAATTCTTTGTGAACAAAACTGTATTCTTATTTTTTCATAAACTTGCTTTTTAACAAAGAAGAAATCTTTCCCGACTTTTGAAGAACTCTATTTGTAGTGAAATAGTAACTTATGTTTCACATAAGTGATGCATAATTTTTAATGATCTTACGATACATTAATGAGCGCAATTATATGGGCAGGGCATAGTTGCGCCCCACGGTCAGATAAAATGCAGCAGATAAAAAAGGGTTCCTGTTTTGTGGGCATAGTTGCGCCCCGTTCCCATCAGGTAGAGAAAAGGGCATGGCATAGTTGCGCCCCGATGAAATAGATAGAGAAAAATCATAACCAACCAACCTTATTGATTTTTTATTCTATGTAATATTCATTATCGATACCGTTAAAATGAACACCATGAAGTTGGCAGTACTTTATTAACTGTTTTTCTACTGTTTATCCAGTGATTATCTATAGCCTACCGTTAAAATGAACACCATGAAGTTGGCAGTACTTTATTAACTGACATATTCAAATGAGTGAGCCGTTAGAATATGGGGCCTTAGCAGTCTTGACATTTTATTGGTGATTTTCACACCGTCTGTGGCGTATAGTGAGGTTAATTTAAAACGAATGTTAAGTTTAGTGAAAAGGGTAAAGAGTTAATAATTCACAGTGGTTCCAAGTTTCAACAGTAGGGTTAAGATATCGATGTACAAACAAAAAATGCAGTTCATTTATTGTGTGTGATCGATAAAAAAGTGTTATTTTAAATAGCAAAATTGATCATATGCTAGGCGTACCTGATTTCAATGCAGCTATCACTGTAATATTTTAAAGTAATTTATTTATTTTATGACAATCACTTTCGTGTGTACTATGCCCTTCTGGGCGCAACTATGCCATGTCCATTCTGCTACCTGATTTCTTAGGGGCGCAACTATGCCATGTCCCTTCTGCTACCTGATTTCTTCTGGGCGCAACTATGCCATGTCCATTCTGTTACCTGATTTCTTCGGGGCGCAATTATGCCATGCCTAGGTCTCCCAATTGACTGCGGGGCGCAACTATGCCATACCGGATTATATCACAAAGGCATTCAGAAAGGACTAATATGTTGACTAAAATAATTTTTTATTAGTTTGCAATGTAAAATAACGTAAAATATAATACGATTAGGATGAAATGACTGGTCGTTAACTTAATGGGAGATTACAGACGCATTCACGCGTGGTTGCTGAGGGAACAAACCGCACATTACGAGATCGGCGCGGCTCTCCCATTACAAGTTTCTCGTTTTTGTGTATCCCCACACAAAGGTCACCTAGGAGGGCGGGCTTTCCTCTCTGTTGACAAGAATGAAACCACATAACAGTCGGACGCAGGCTTCCAGAAACGTGTGGGGGAAATAAAATGAAATAAAGGATGCCGCGCTGCTAGACGAGGGGTCAGCCAGTCGGTCGGGCGGAATGCTGTATTATTTCTGGTGCTCAGGACAGGGAAAAGGGGCAAACCGCCAGCGGGAATCCCTGCGTGACCCGACAAGTTCAAGGAGACGGTCAACGCTCTTTGGTAGAAAGAGAAAGTGTGTGTGTGTGTGTGTGTGTGCGTGCGTGCGTGCGTGCGTGCAGATCATACTTGCACACCACTCCAAGATATTACTCCATCGTATTAACTTTCAATCCGTAGAGGGGAAGTAGAGGGTAGTCAGTGGGCTCTCTTGCATTGTACAGGGTGTCTGAAAATAAACTGACGCTAGACACCGAGATGCGCCACGGTCACCTCAACTGACCTCCGACATAATGTTATGTGCGCCACGACTTCCGGCCGAAGATAGTGTTAGTTGCGCCACGACATCCGGCCGAAGATAGTGTTAGTTGCGCCACGACTTCCGGCCGAAGATAGTATTAGTATTAGTATTTAGTATTTATTTATTTAACCTGGTAGAGATAAGGCCGTCAGGCCTTCTCTGCCCCTCTACCAGGAGATTCCAACTACAATATCAACAATAAAATTACAATTAGTATTAAATTTACAATTACAATTACAAACAATATTACAATTAGTATTAAATTTACAATTACAATAAAATCAAAGTACGAAAAGATTACCTGAATAATTAAAGCTAGATAATTTATCATAGAGAAACAAAGAATATTTTATATTTACTGAATTACAAATTAAATCTAGAATAACAAAATTGTATAGTGATGAAATTACTGAATATTGAAATATTTTGTGATAGATTAAAGAAACTATTTACAAGTAATCAATTACTGACCAAGTGCCTAGTAAGTTTTCGTTTGAATTCAATTTTATTTCGACAGTCCCTGATGCTAGCAGGTAGCGAATTCCAGAGTCTTGGCAGGGCTATTGTGAAAGAAGATGAGTATGAGGAGGTGCGATGGGATGGTATTGTTAGTATTGTTTCATGACGAGAGCGTGTGTTCAGATTATGGTGGGAAGAAAGATAAGTGAAGCGAGATGACAGGTACGAAGGAATAGAAGAGTTCAAGATTTCGAAGAGAAAGAGAAGTGAATGTAAATTTCTTTTCTTATCTAGTTTAAGCCAACCTATTGCTTCCAGGGATGGGGTAATATGATCATATTTACGAACATTGCTTACAAAACGTACACACAAATTATGAGCACGTTGAAGTTTCATTTTGTTGTCGCTGGAGAGGTCAGTCAGTAAAATGTCCGCATAGTCGAAATAGGGAAATGCAAGTGTCTGCACAAGGGACTTTTTTAAGCAAGAGGGGAGATGAACATTTATCCTTTTTAGCACATGGATAACAGAATATACTTTTCTGTAGGTTTCTGTGATTTGCATGTCCCAGTTGAGATTATTATCCATGTGAATGCCAAGATTTTTTACTGAAGAACTGAAAGGGATATGCACTGTACTTACTTTAACAGGGGAAATGTCGAGGTGTTTTACAGCGTCGGTTTGCCGTTTGTGTCCTAATATAATTGCTTGTGTCTTTCCAGGATTGATTTTAAGACGGAGTTTCTTTGTCCATGTCACAATCGAGTCAATGTCTTCGTTCAATTTATCTATAGCGTCATTTACTCGGTCTAAGCGGGAAGAGATGTAGCATTGAAGGTCGTCAGCATACAAGTGATAGTTACAATGCCTTACAAGAGATGTAATATCATTGACATATATTGTGAACAACAATGGTCCGAGTACCGACCCCTGTGGATAGTGTTAGTTGCGTCACGACTTCCGGCCGAAGATAGTATCAGTTGCGCCACGACTTCCGGCCGAAGATAGTGTTAGTTGCGCCACGACTTCCGGCCGAAGATAGTGTTAGTTGCGCCACGACTTCCGGCCGAAGATAGTGTTAGTTGCGCCACGACTTCCGGCCGAAGATAGTGTTAGTTGCGTCACGACTTCCGGCCGAAGATAGTGTTAGTTGCGCCACGACTTCCGGCCGAAGATAGTGTTAGTTGCGCCACGACTTCCGGCCGAAGATAGTGTTAGTTGCGCCACGACTTCCGGCCGAAGATAGTGTTAGTTGCGCCACGACTTCCGACCGAAGATAGTGTTAGTTGCGCCACGACTTCCGGCCGAAGATAGTGTTAGTTGCGCCACGACTTCCGGCCGAAGATAGTGTTAGTTGCGCCACGACTTCCGGCCGAAGATAGTGTTAGTTGCGCCACGACTTCCGGCCGAAGATAGTGTTAGTTGCGCCACGACTTCCGGCCGAAGATAGTGTTAGTTGCGCCACGACTTCCGGCCGAAGATAGTGTTAGTTGCGCCACGACTTCCGACCGAAGATAGTGTTAGTTGCGCCACGACTTCCGGCCGAAGATAGTGTTAGTTGCGCCACGACTTCCGGCCGAAGATAGTGTTAGTTGCGCCACGACTTCCGGCCGAAGATAGTGTTAGTTGCGCCACGACTTCCGACCGAAGATAGTGTTAGTTGCGCCACGACTTCCGGCCGAAGATAGTGTTAGTTGCGCCACGACTTCCGGCCGAAGATAGTGTTAGTTGCGCCACGACTTCCGACCGAAGATAGTGTTAGTTGCGCCACGACTTCCGGCCGAAGATAGTGTTAGTTGCGCCACGACTTCCGACCGAAGATAGTGTTAGTTGCGCCACGACTTCCGGCCGAAGATAGTGTTAGTTGCGCCACGACTTCCGGCCGAAGATAGTGTTAGTTGCGCCACGACTTCCGGCCGAAGATAGTGTTAGTTGCGCCACGACTTCCGGCCGAAGATAGTGTTAGTTGAGCCACGACTTCCGGCCGAAGATAGTGTTAGTTGCGCCACGACTTCCGGCCGAAGATAGTGTTAGTTGCGCCACGACTTCCGGCCGAAGATAGTGTTAGTTGCGCCACGACATCCGGCCGAAGATAGTGTTAGTTGCGCCACGACTTCCGGCCGAAGATAGTGTTAGTTGCGCCACGACTTCCGGCCGAAGATAGTGTTAGTTGCGCCACGACTTCCGGCCGAAGATAGTGTTAGTTGCGCCACGACATCCGGCCGAAGATAGTGTTAGTTGCGCCACGACTTCCGGCCGAAGATAGTGTTAGTTGCGCCACGACTTCCGGCCGAAGATAGTGTTAGTTGCGCCACGACTTCCGGCCGAAGATAGTGTTAGTTGCGCCACGACTTCCGGCCGAAGATAGTGTTAGTTGCGCCACGACTTCCGGCCGAAGATAGTGTTAGTTGCGCCACGACTTCCGACCGAAGATAGTGTTAGTTGCGCCACGACTTCCGGCCGAAGATAGTGTTAGTTGCGCCACGACTTCCGGCCGAAGATAGTGTTAGTTGCGCCACGACTTCCGGCCGAAGATAGTGTTAGTTGCGCCACGACATCCGGCCGAAGATAGTGTTAGTTGCGCCACGACTTCCGGCCGAAGATAGTGTTAGTTGCGCCACGACTTCCGGCCGAAGATAGTGTTAGTTGCGCCACGACTTCCGGCCGAAGATAGTGTTAGTTGCGCCACGACTTCCGGCCGAAGATAGTGTTAGTTGCGCCACGACATCCGGCCGAAGATAGTGTTAGTTGCGCCACGACTTCCGGCCGAAGATAGTGTTAGTTGCGCCACGACTTCCGGCCGAAGATAGTGTTAGTTGCGCCACGACTTCCGGCCGAAGATAGTGTTAGTTGCGCCACGACTTCCGGCCGAAGATAGTGTTAGTTGCGCCACGACTTCCGCCCGAAGATAGTGTTAGTTGCGCCACGACTTCCGGCCGAAGATAGTGTTAGTTGCGCCACGACTTCCTGCCGAAGATAGTGTTAGTTGCGCCACGACTTCCGGCCGAAGATAGTGTTAGTTGCGCCACGACTTCCGGCCGAAGATAGTGTTAGTTGCGCCACGACTTCCGGCCGAAGATAGTGTTAGTTGCGCCACGACTTCCGGCCGAAGATAGTGTTAGTTGCGCCACGACTTCCGGCCGAAGATAGTGTTAGTTGCGCCACGACTTCCGGCCGAAGATAGTGTTAGTTGCGCCACGACTTCCGGCCGAAGATAGTGTTAGTTGCGCCACGACTTCCGGCCGAAGATAGTGTTAGTTGCGCCACGACTTCCGGCCGAAGATAGTGTTAGTTGCGCCACGACTTCCGGCCGAAGATAGTGTTAGTTGCGCCACGACTTCCGGCCGAAGATAGTGTTAGTTGCGCCACGACTTCCGGCCGAAGATAGTGTTAGTTGCGCCACGACTTCCGGCCGAAGATAGTGTTAGTTGCGCCACGATACCCGGCCCGAGATAGTGTTAGAGCATGTTTGAGCAGAGGAAGCGCTAAATGCTTTCTTATCACATTTCTTCCGCAATCCTTCCTCTTCTTTCCTCTTCTAAACTATGTATCTGGGTCACAAGCGTCCAGAATATCTCTGTTTAGTTGATTTTGCACATAAATTAATTGATATCTGTAATTTAAAATTTTGTGCTCCTCTTATCATAAATTGACTTGAGATTTAAAAATTCGTTCGAAGGGCACTTGGGACCTTTCAAGATATCAATGAAAATATCATTTAGCGTAATAATACTTACTAGACTATAATTTGAAGCGTTGGGCCGAATAACGGTCTATGTTACAATCTGCTAACTATGCAGGAGGAACAAAAATGTTACATCGTAATTCCGCTCATAAATTTACTATCGGACGGGCAACATAGACCATTATTCCATCAATATGTTTTGTACATTAAGCGAAGTATACGATTGTATGTTACTGAAAGTCATATTACAAATCATAGAAGTTTGTAACATTTTTTAACTCCACAGAAATTCTACTGGGGAATACAGACAATAAACAGTTTTATACAATCAGAATATTATGAAATGCACAAAATCAATAAAAAGGTTAAGTTATGAAAAAAAATTACATTTATTTTTAAATGCTATGTATTAATGTGAATTAACACCATGTAACGTATTAAAGTTACACTCAATGTCATATTACTGTATGTATAAACATACAATATTGATCCAATAATAACACTATTATTAAAAAATAACTGCAGTATTGAGATATAGAGACACCATTAAATTAATGACAGTTGTGACCGTAACAAATGAATAAAGAAAATACTGCAAAAATAATAGACAGGAACTTACATTATTTTGGGGACGTTTCGCACTAACTTATTTCGTCTTCCTTTGTTTTATGCTAAAGAACACTATCTCTCAGCGACTTTCGTAACACATTTTTCCACTTATTAATATTAATTTGTCTGGGTCCTTTTTTCTTTTTAGATTTATTTAGCCGGTCAATATCTACTGTAGAAATTGTCACTGTCTTGCAGTCGTCCATTTTACGTAATATATCAACCGAAACCTGATACACAGAGTTCAAGTACCCAGTATTCGTAAAGAGAACAAACTCCTGTGCAATAACTCCCGATACGATGTAAACAACTGGATACGCTAGAAGTGACTAGTGATATAGGCCGTGGTTCCAACCAAGAAATTCATGGTTGTAACTCGTGTAGAAGCGCCTCTGATACAGATACTGAAAAACAATTTTTGTGACAGCTGTGTAAGACTATACAGAGCATTATTCCATTAAAAACTCGATTTTGAAAAATTGTAACATAGATCGTTATTCGGCCCAATGCTTCAATTGTTAACACAGCTACAAATAATTTGTGATTTCTAGGCTATATGTCCTTATGCCTACAATGAAGTAATCGTATAAAACCATAAGATTTCTTGTAAAAAATGTGAGAGCCCTTAAAGACCCCAAGCAAATACTCTACAATTGTTATAGAGTATTTGCCCCAAGTACCAATCGACGAAACTTCTCCAACGTGTCCAGCAAATAAAGTTTAGCTTCACAAATATTGTGTTCTTAAGCAAGAAATTGTAATTTTGTGATTGTAATTTATTGTGCATATTAATTGTAAGCAATGGCAAAGGAAGCTTTTAATATAAAAAGGGGCATCTTCTGCGGACCGCTCGAAAAAGAACTGAGGAAGAGACTAGTGAAATGCTTTGTGTGGAGTGTGGCATCATGGACATTGCGACGAAGTGAAGAGAAGCTTCTAGACGCATTTGAAATGTGAATATGGAGAAGAATGGAGCGCGTGAAATGGACAGACAGAATAAGAAATGAAGCTGTGTTGGAAACAGTGAGTAAAGAAATAACGATGCTGAAACTGATCAGAAAGAGGAAAAGTAATTGGTTGGGTCACTGGTTGAGAAGAAACTGCCTTCTGAAGGATGTACTGGAAGGAATGGTGAACAGGTGAGAAGTTCTGGGCGGAAGAAAAATATCAGGTGATAGACGATATTAAGATACGAGTACGTGTATGGATCATATGCAGAGACAAAGAGGAAAGATTGGGGAATACTGGGTTTGCAGTGAAAGACCTGCCCTTGGACAACTATGAAAAAATGTCCATCTCCGTAACTTCTCCAACGCGCCCCACAAATAATAAAGATAATAAATATTGTGATTTTGTTATTGTGATTTATTGTGCTTAATGACTGTAATGATGTGATAATTTATACACAGTGTTTCTTGTAAAAAGAACCCAACTGTCCATCTACGCAACTTCTCCAAGCTGAAGGTTAAACACATCACACACTTTCCATTTGTATAGTACTCTACGGCATTGGTCGGCAAAGATTACGTAATATAAAATATAACCCTGAATACACGGCAAAGGGGAAGGTGTGAGGGGAGGATACATAAGCAGCCTAACTTTGAGCGTACAAGTGATGGCTAAGGGGAAGGAGATCATGACTTACCCCACCGCCCAGCTTGTGTATTAAGGGGTTGACTTACGATTCAAGAAATGCCGACCACCGTTCTACTCCCATCTTGCTCTTTAGAGGAGCGCGCCGATGAAACCCGCAACATATTATTGCTTCGTATTGGCAGCGGGCCTATGCAACCCGCAGCATGATGTAAAGGGTACAAATAAAATAACTTTAAATAATGCAACATTCATTTTCAACAAAACCTACTTACTTACTTACTTACAAATGGCTTTTAAGGAACCCGAAGATTCATTGCCGCCCTCACATAAGCCCGCCATCGGTCCCTATCCTGTGCAAGATTAAGCCAGTCTCTATCATCATACCCCACCTCCCTCAAATCCATTTTAATATTATCCTCCCATCTACGTCTCGGCCTCCCTAAAGGTCTTTTTCCCTCCGGTCTCCCAACTAACACTCTATATGCATTTCTGGATTCGCCCATACGTGCTACATGCCCTGCCCATCTCAAACGTCTGGATTTCAAGTTCCTAATTATGTCAGGTGAAGAATACAATGCGTGCAGTTCTGTGTTGTGTAACTTTCTCCATTCTCCTGTAACTTCATCCCGCTTAGCCCCAAATATTTTCCTAAGCACCTTATTCTCAAAAACCCTTAACCTATGTTCCTCTCTCAGAGTGAGAGTCCAAGTTTCACAGCCATATAGAAGAACCGGTAATATAACTGTTTTATAAATTCTAACTTTCAGATTTTTGGACAGCAGACTGGATGATAAGAGCTTCTCAACCGAATAATAACACGCATTTCCCATATTTATTCTGCGTTTAATTTCCTCCCGAGTGTCATTTATATTTGTTACTGTTGCTCCAAGATATTTGAATTTTTCCACCTCTTCGAAGGATAAATCTCCAATATTTATATTTCCATTTCGTACAATATTCCCGTCACGAGACATAATCATATACTTTGTCTTTTCGGGATTTACAAAACCTACAAACATTCAAAATCATAAAACCACAAACTATTTAAACATTCCATGCAATAATAGGGATTCTACGAATCCCCTGCCATCTAGGCTATTCTGTGATTGAAAGTGAGCTTCTGAGAAAGAATAATAGTGCCCCTGTGTAACAGCGGAAGCCTTACAGTGCGCACACGGCTTGTAACTGACACTCGCAGCACCTGTAAGATCAATTGTAGCACTTGTGTCAACAAGTGTCGCAGCTGATGTACGTGTCAGACCAGAATGTTAGGACTACTTGGCTGCAATGAATTACCTTCATCAAACAGATTCAGCTCTTCTGAGTAGGCCTCTTATTATTTTTTTTCTATATGTTGGGCTCGGAAATAACAGTTCAATAAAACAGATCCTGGCTGCAGTATTCTTTCTGGGAGCATTTAGGCTAATATTTAAAACTTACCATAACTAACAGCGACTGAGTCCGAACAATACAATTCTAGGCAACGTTGCTTAAGCGCGAATGCGGCTTGCCGCGACCTCCATGAACTGAGTCGCGTGAAAAGAAGTATAACTAAAGATTGGCAATTGTTCTGCCTCTTGGCCCATCCATCCCCCGATCGATAGGACAGACCGTATTTTCGTCTGGTGTCTCTATTTTCAGTCACCCTATTTGATTGATTCGTTGCTCGTCTCTGAATTCCTTCTTCGACCCTCCGTTTGTAAATCGTTAGTTAATTTCAATTTTCCTTCCGTTAATAATTATTGACTGTTCGCTCGTTTCTACCTTTCTCCCGCCAATTCGTCTGTTCGTTTCTATCTCCCTTCCGCCAATTCGTCTGTTACCTCGTTTTTACTATCAATCAATCCGTCTTTTCTCTAGTTTTTACCTTGTCAATTCGTCTGTTCCTTCGTTTTTACTTCCATTTATCTGTTCCCTCAGTTTTACCTTCCTACTGTCAATTCGTCTGTTCGCCCGTTTCTACCTTTCTCCCGTTAATTGTCTGTTCGCTCATTTGTACCTTCCTCCGGTCATTTCATATGTTCGCTCGTTTCTACCTTCCTCCCGCCAATTCGTCTGTTCTCTCGTTTCTACCTTCCTCCCGCCAATTCGTCTGTTCTCTTTTTCTACCGTTCCCCCGTCAATTCGTCTGTTCTCTTGTTTCTACCTTCCTCCCGTCAATTCGTCTGTTCTCTCGTTTCTACCTTCCTCCCGCCAATTCGTCTGTTCTCTTGTTTCTACCTTCCACCCGCCAATTCGTTTGTTCGTTCGTTTCTTCTTTCCTCTCGCCAATTCGTCTGTTCGTTCGTTTCTGATTTTCTGCCGCCAGTTCGTCTGTTTCCTCGTTTTTACCTTTTCCCCGCCAATTCATTTGTTCGCTTGTTTTTACCTTTCTCCAATCAATTGTCTGTTCGTTGATTTGTACCTTTCTCTGGTCATTTCGTTTGTCCATTTCTTCTTTCCTCCCGCCAATTCGTCTCTTCACTCGTTTCTACCCTCCGCCAATTCGTCGGTTCGTTTCTACCTTTCTGTCGCCAGTTCATATGTTTCCTCGTTTTTTTACCTTTACCCCGTCAGTTCGTCTGTTCGCTCGTTTCTACCTTTCTCCAGTCGATTGTCTGTTTTCTCATTTGTACCTTTCTCCAGTCATTTCGTTTGTTTGTGCGTTTCTACTTTCCCCGTCAATTCGTCTGCTCGCTCGTTTCTACCCTCCGCTAATTCGTCTGTTCGTTCGTTTCTACCTTTCTCCAGTCGATTTTCTCTTTTCTCATTTGTACCTTTCTCCAGTCATTTCGTTTGTTTGTGCGTTTCTACTTTCCCCGCCAATTCGTCTGCTCGCTCGTTTCTACCCTCCGCCAATTCGTCTGTTTGTTCGTTTCTACCCTCCGCCAATTCGTCTGTTCGTTCGTTTCTACCCTCCGCCAATTCGTCTGTTCGTTCGTTTCTACCCTCCGCCAATTCGTCTGCTCGCTCGTTTCTACCCTCCGCCAATTCGTCTGCTCGCTCGTTTCTACCCTCCGCCAATTCGTCTGCTCGCTCGTTTCTACCTTTCTGCCGCCAGTTCGTCTGTTTCCTCTTTTATACCTTTTCCCCGTCAATTCGTCTGTTCGCTCGTTTCTATGTTCTATCATTTCGTCTATTCGCTATTTTCTACTTTACTTTCCTCCCATCAATTGTCTGTTCGCTCATTTTTACCTTTCTTCCGTCAATTAGTCTCTTTGCTGGCTTCATCTTCCTTCCTTCAATTCGATTCGTGTGTTAGCTCTTCCTACTTTACCTTCCTCCCTTCAATTGTCCGTTCGCACGTTTGTACCTTCTTGCCGCCAGTTCGTTGGCTCGCTCGTTTCTATCTTCCTATCTTTAGTTCGTCTGTTCGCTCGTTTCTACCTTTCTCCCGCCAGTCCAGTCCGTCTGATCCCTCGTTTTTAACCTTCTCCCGTCAATTCGTCTGTTAGATCGTTTTAATCTTTCGTTCGTCATTTCGTTGGCCTTCAGCCATTCAATTCGCTCGCATTTTTTCGTTTCTTTATTTCGTTATTTATGTTGTTGAATTCTTTTTTTATGTCCATTTTCATTTTCGTTTATACTTGCATCCCTTCAGTTATGTACAATACAAAATCACAGTGCCAAAGCATAGGCTATCGTAGTGGTAATGATAATTACTATTATTTGAAATCATGCGTATAATTTTCTTAACGTACTGGACAATATGTAAGATACGCAGTTATTATGGCTTGATTTGTTTTCCGCTGTGTACAGTTATTTCCAAAGGATGCTGATGATATCTGCAGAAAGATTTAAGTACGACTGTTATATCTAGATTTTCTCTCTTGAGCTCCGCTTACGAATGATCCTCTTAATTTCGTTAACATTGCTTTGTGCCTCTCGTTTTGCTATTGTATAGAATTATGTGTATTTTACTCATGGAGGTTAGCGATTTTTTCCTTTTACCGAACCTTGCATAGGAACATACCGGTTTGGAATTTTTAGCGCAGTTTGAGAGATGCGAATAACATACCCATAAAATACCGTTGTTCATGAAAATGCTTTACATTCTCTCATTGACAGCGGGGAAAATTGATCAGTTCAGGGAAACGGATTTCATGTCAAAGAGGAGCTCCTAGTAATCAAATAACAATAATTAAAGTAGGATATCTGTGTTTATCCACAATACTCGTATGTGTGTGGCGTGTAAGTTCTAGCGTAGTTCTTGAGGGTGTTTTTATGGACCCGCTCTGTCCACAAAGGTTTACTGTTATAGCTGGAACGCTAAAGGCTTTTTCATGTTTGTGCTCGATGAATCATTATGAACTTTCATCACCAAGAAACTGTCTGCTTTAAAATTAATGAGGAACGAAAATAAATATTTTTATGGAATGGAAATAATGTATCAGCGGCCGTTTCTGTATGTTAAGTAGGGTAGTTAATTACATAGTTTATTATATTCAAGAAGACCACCAGCATAACTTAAGAGAGGGTACTAGCTAGAGGTACGAGGTTAAATTTGGGCGTGGTTTTGAATCCAACTTCGGCTAATAATCTCGTTTGGTGTTGTACGAAAAGTTCCCAAGTGTAAGGTGAATATTCTATGGCGAGTTCTGAACTCCTCTCGCCAAATACCAACCCGTTTTAGAAAATTCCACGACTCTAGACAGCGTCGAAGTTTAAAGCTACCCATCAGAGGCCTTGAAAGCCGGTTAGAATGGCAGAATATTAAGGCTCCCATGTCATAAGGAAATGGAATTGAGTAGTAGTAGGGATGTAAGTTGTAAATATTGGCCGTCTTTGGTTCCCAAAAACACATCCATTAACCCTTAGAGTGCCAATCACGATTACATAGTGATTTTATAATTTTGCTAGAAGTGCCGGTGACGATGTAATCGTGATACAGTTTCCATTTTGCTGTTACTCTCCAGACGACAAAGACCACTGTCGTGTTGTGCTAAGAGCATAGCCATAGAGGAAAGTTCAGTGGAGCGGTTCACTTGTGTAAATTTGCTTAGCATTTTTCACACAATACTACGCAAAGGGGGTCGTCACTAAAAGGGTTAATATGGCCACGGATTGGTGTAAGAGCATTGACTTTTGTTTAAATTCAGATAAAACAGAAAAAAAATTACTTTGAACAACTTTATAATGAGACTATTTAATGTTGAACTTCTTGGTATAGTACTTGGACCCAAGTTGACTTCGGAAGAGCACATATAAATACATTGTGCATTAGGTTATGTAGAATAATTATGACCTACTTACCACGACACCTAAAAGGTTTAGTACACAAGGATTATCTCAAGAGTTCATACTATGCATTTTAATAGTATAATTACTAATCTCAGGATATTTCCTAAAAATTTGTTCCTATAACTGCTAAATATGCAGAGTAAAGTTAAAAATCCGTTTCAAGTCTAATTATGACGAATAAAAGGCATTTGTTACTTCCATAAATGCCTATTTTGATCATTAGTATCTGTTTTGCGATAAACGCCTATTTAAGGACCTATAAAGTATTTTTTAAATTTTATTGTTTATTTTTGCTTCGATATATCTCGTTGGTCGGCATAGCTCCCTTTACCTGAACACCATCGAAATGTTGAATACACATTCTTATCTTTTTAGGATTAATTTTTCATACGCATTGCAACAGTTCTAAATACTTTAAAGAAACATTTAATTGTACTTAGCATCTCCAGGTGTCCTAAAATTCGTGGACATGTGTGTTTTTCTCAAACACTCTAAATATTTTCAGTAAAATTGTAATAGTTTTTATTTATTTTGTATAAGTTAATGAGAAGAGAAATTATTTAAGAATAAATTGTTTACATTATGTGTTTTGTTGATACTCCGAATTTAAAAAATTCTAAAACATTTTAAAATAAAAACACTGATATCTTATTGAAGTCCCACAATACAGTCCTCAGATGCGCCATATCTGTTATGACTTACTTACAAATGACTTTTAAGGAACCCGCAGGTTCATTGCCGCCCTCACATAAGCCCGCCATTGGTCCCTATCCTGAGCAAGATTAATCCAGTCTCTATCATCATATCCCATCTCCCTCAAATCTATTTTAATATTATCCTCCCATCTATGTCTCGCCCTCACCAAAGGTCTTTTTCCCTCCGGCCTCCCAACTAACACTCTATATGCATTTCTATAGGCTATTCACCCACTTGCCCTGCCCATCTCAAACGTCTGGATTTAATGTTCCTAATTATGTCAGGGTCCCGCGCCGTGGCGTCGTGGTCTAAGGCATCCTGCCTAGAACTCGCGTTACAGAATGCGCGCTGGTTCGAGTCCTCATGGGGGAAGAAATTTTCTCATGAAATTTCGGCCAGTGTATGGGACGGTGCCCACCCAGCATCGTGATGCACTTGGGGAGCTATGATAGGTAGCGAAATCCGGTTGCGAATGCCTGCTATAACGGCTGGGGGATCATCGTGCTAACCACACGATACCTCCATTTTGGTTCGATGATCGTCCACCTCTGCTTCGGCATATGGGCGTGAGGCCAGCAGCCGGCTGGTCGGTCTAGGCCCTTCACGGGCTGTAGCGCCACGGATTATTATTTAATTATGTCGGGTGAAGAATACAATGTGTACAAGGTCAGAGAAATAATTATGCATTCATAAAATCTTGTGATTTCATCCTCTTCAGGGAAATAAGTTACTTCCCTGACATCATCACTTAAAATAAGGTTGATATGTATATTTCCTCTTACAGAAGTACATGTACAGATAGTAATGTCAGAAGTAGAATAAACTCGTTACAGATTCAAATGTTCTGCAGGTACAGTGGCACACTCAATATTTTCCTTATAAGATCTGTAAAAAAGGGCAAGTTTAAGAAAATAATATGTTTATTCCTTAATATAATGTAAAACTAAAAAAAAAAAAAAAAAAACTTTCACTGAAATTACAAGAACAATGACGCAAAATAATTATTTACAAAAGAAAATTCATTTTCTCATGTAAAAAAAAAAGGTATTTCTACATTATACTAATGCATATAATAGGTCTCTGTAATGTATTTTCAGTATCCTGTAGGCAAGCCATTAGCACGGATGACAGCTTCCAGACGTCTCGGCATTGAATGAACCAAATTTCTCGTCGTTTCAGGGGAAATTTCAGATCACACATCCAAGAACCCTCTTAAGCTCTTCTTTATTAGATGGGCGGCGCTTGACCGTTTCTATTCCAAAATAATGTCACAAATACTCAGTGGGATTCAAATCTAGGCTCTGAGTGGCGTAAGAAGTTTTCTGGTGGCATTATATAGTACTGTCCAAATTTCACGAGAGGATCCCTGCGAGGGGAGTATGGTCCTTGCGGGGTAAGAGGAGATAGTAAGCCAGTCACTCGGCGTTCTTGGAAGAGCAGGTGGATGGGAGTGGTGTCATTGGCCGGCTGGGACAAACAAGGCTCAGTCAATGGCCGGCCGGTTCCATGTCGGGGCTAGGTTATGAGAGTGGGGGAAAAATTCGCATTCCTCGCTCGGATCTTCTCCTGAAGTGCGGACTCTTATGTTTCTATAGCAGTGTATTCGGAGTCGTTATCTTGTTGGAAACGGAAGACTCCATCCAGGCTGAGCTTTTGCACACTGTTGGACAAAATATCTCGCAACACACCAATGAATTTGTACTGATCCATTTCTCCATCAATAAAGGTCAGATTTCTAACTCCCGAGAATGCCATGTACCTCCAAACCATAACATGCCCACCTTCATGTTTTACTGTTGCAACTGTGTGTTGTTGTTGTTGTAATTCTGTGTTAGGTTTTCGCCACACTTTCTTCCGTCCTAACAAGTTGAACTTCGACTCGTCTGAGAATATGACAGTGTCCCAGAATTTTAATGGCTTTCCACAGTATTTCCTGGCAAACTGAAGGCGTTTCTTCCTTATTTATCTAGGAAATAGGCCTTATGGTTTTTGCTGGAAGACCTGCCATGAATAAGAGCACCATTCAAGACATTCCATGCTGTTTGAGCACTTACCGTCTTGTTAGATGTTGCGATGTCAGCAGCTAAAGAGTCTGCACTTTTTGTAGGTTTCTTTTGGGCTAAATGTAATGATGGTTCTTTTCTCTCGATATGTAAATTTCTATGGGCGACTAGATCTCTGCTTGTTTCGTGTGGATCATTGTTCTCTGTGTTTATGTATTAGGGGAACGGAGGGTTGTACCGCTCAGAGGGCAATCGCGCTCATGCTAATATATCTGCTTGGTTTCAATTTTGAAGAGCTCAGGAGGTGATGCTATTTTGTGGACACTGTACTAAGTGCATAGTAGTTGAATGATTACCGTGGTAAGGCACATTTAGTTGTTGTGAGCGAGAATATTTTTGTTAGTATTTTGTTATAAGAATACGCATATTTCAAACGGAAGGTATATGAACAAATATCCTTTTACATTATTAACAATTAATATGTTTATGTAGGGGATAAAGCCAGCTTCACATTGATATATTTATAAACCTCTGTAATAAGCTTCTTTCGTCGCTACATGTTAAGAATTTCAATTTGGCTACGGAGGGTTGTGGCGCTCAAGTGAGCGGTATTACCCTCCAGCTGAGGTTAGTTCCTTGCAGAAAACAGTCCATTTAAGCCTATATTCTTATATTACTGCAATAAAATGTTATTTAAAGCATACAATATGTTAAATATTATTATTCCTTCTATTTTAACGACGTGTGATGTCTCTATTTATTCTATTATTAATTAACTTCTTAATTCGACTATTAACATATGCCGAAAAAAAAAGAGAAAGGTGTACAAATAAGGCAGCATAGACAATGGAGACCATGGAAACAGCTTTTAGAGCAGTTTCTTCAGGAACATCAATTCGACAAGCAGCTCGGCAGTTCAATATCCCTTTCAGCACACTTGAGGACAGAGTAAAAGCGGGAAAGCCTTATGCCCCCTCTTAAGGTGCAAAATGTGTTTTCAGTGAGGAACAAGAAAGTGAAACTGAAGAGTATGTTTTGACGATTTCTAGATTATACTTTGGTATTACAGCTTCCGAACTCAAAAAGATAGTTTTTGAATATGCAGAAAAACATGAAATTAAAAACAACTTTTCGAGAGACAAAAGGGAAGCTGGAAAAGATTGATTTTACGGTTTCCTAACACGTATCCAAAATTGAGCTTAAGGAAACTTGAAGCAAAAAGCGTTAACCGTATTCTGGCATTTAATAGGGATGAAATTCAACGAGTCTATAGCAATCTTGAGGCACTGTTTTCAAAATTCAACTTTCTAGCCACGAGGATCTACAATGTAGACGAGACGGAGGTCTCAACTGTCCATACTCCTTCGCGCATTATTGCATCTAAAGGGACGAAACAAGTTGGCGCCATTACCAGCTGGAAGAGGGGCAAGAATATTACGGTCTGCGGGACACTACATTCCCCCGATGTTTATCTTCCAGCGCCAATGAATGTCACCTCACATACAGTGTGATGGACCTGCAGGAACACTGTACAAATGCTCTAAAATGAGTGGATGACGGCTGATCTTTTCACAGTCTGGTTGCAACACTTTGCAAAGGAAACCAGTGCTTTCATCGATAACCCTGTTCTCCTTATAATGGACAACCACAGCAGTCACACATCACTTTCTTCATATTCCTTTTGGAAGGAGAAAGGCATCCACATCATTTCAATATCTCCCACAGAATGCAGCCCCTTGACCTCACCTTCTGTGGACCATTAAAATCAGCGTTCAACAAAGAATGCGAAACTTTCTTGAAGACTCATGCAGCTCCAAAAACCATTCCATACGACATTGCAAAGCTTTTCAATCAAGCATATGGTAGAGTTTCTTCTGTGGAAAAAGCGACCAATGGATTCAAAAGAAGTGGCATTTGGCCCTTGAACCCAAATGTTTATGGCTGCAATGAATTTGAGCCCACCAGGTGAATGTTCAGTTCTTTCATTGATTGACGACGAAAATCAGATTGAAGGAACAAGTCAGCAACTAGTATCAACCAGTGTGAAGCCAATATGTCACGAGAATTTACCTACAATATCTTCTATACAGCCGACGACCTCTCAAGAAATTCCATCGCATCCTTCTGCATGAGAAACAAATCAAAATAGAAAATCAATACCAATCAACCAAATATCACCTATTCCTGGCCCCTCAAAAACCACCAGTAAAAGAAGATCCGGCAATACCAAACAGCTTTCTGAGATACTTACAGCATCACCGTTGAAGGAAAAACTAGAAGTCTTAAAGAAGCGCAGAGCTGACAAACGTAAGACTAAGAAGTCTGAAAAACCAAAATCAACCATTGCTCCTTTATCAAAGATCAGGGCAAAGAAAATTAAAAAACCAAAAAGAAAGTTATTCGAAATTACATCAGAAGATGAACTGGATAAAGATGATTTGTGTGACGAAGCTGAATTAGATGACATTAATCCAAACACACTTCTTCAGGAAGTAGAAGAGATTTGCGCTATGTGTGTGGAGAATTCGGTGAAGATGGTGAAGTGTGGTTTCGGTGTACTGTATGTGCAAACTGGACACATAAGGAATGCAGTGTGGTTGATCGATCACATAATTATAAATGCGATCACTGCACCTAAATACGCCTGAATGTTATTTACTATGTTGAGTGCCATTGCCCTACAGTGACGGGCAATACCGTTCAAGACTCATTTTCATTGTTTTCCTAATAGTTCCCTAAATATAATACTTTCTTAAGTAATACTATTTCAGATGTAAAGAAAACTAGTTCATGTCTGCGTTTTGTGAATAAAGTATTAAGATTGACCATTGTTCTGAAAACAAATAATGGTTTTCCTTAGGTGAGCGCCAATACCCTTCCTTCCCCTATATATCTTTACAGTGGAGAAGCTTCTATAAAATATTCTACCTATCTGTAACTTTTCCCTTGTGAATGCAGTAATACAACTTTATCTGCAACCAGGGACGGCTTTCGAAGAGGGGCTGCGGAGCTGCAGCACTCCCAGACATTTGTGGCCCTTGTCTCGTTTTATGTTGTGAAAAACATTTATTATACAGTCTTTATTTAGCAGCTCGAATTTTTTAAAACATTTAGCTCTCAATGACATGCACGCAATCGTTAGTGAAGTCACTTCCTTCCCTGGTGCTGCCAGAGCGAAACCAGAGACAAGGACTATAGGGTGAAGCCACTTCCTCCTCTGGAGCTGTCAGTCTCGTCTCGGATGCTTTGCGCGTTAGTTTCACCCCTCCTCCCTGCTGCCCCTTGCCGTGAATCCAGACTTTCCAGGCGCTGCAAAATTTGCAGCAGTTTGTCAGTAGCGCGGAGTTTTAAATACATTTTCTTTAATGTTGTGAGTATAACAAGTGTGACAATGTTTAATTCTGTACAATATTTACAGTCTATTCAGTTCTGTACCTTAACAATTCAGGAGAAATGTGAAATTAAGTGCCCATCAGTTGAATCTCATCATGGAAAGAGCCGCTAAACAAAATACAAAGGCTCGCATATTTTTTGATAATTTATCCAATATCCTGCTTTCTTCTCTCGATCTCCATACAGTCTGTATTAGATTAATGTGTTTCAAAGACAATTCCATCAGCTGGGGCAACAAGATGGATTTAAAATAAGAACAGTAAATGTTGTTCATGAGAAGGAGCCATTGCTAGAATGTTTTCAAACCATAATGGAATATAAAACATCTAACATCACAATAAATGAGGCAAGCGCCCTGGTGCGTACTCTTGAATATCCTGAATTCAATTTCTGGCTCAGTTATTTTTTTTATTTATTGATGTATCGTGTATGTATATATATACATATATATATTATACAACCAACTACAACATCGCCAGTTAGATATTTCTAAGGTTCAAATCTGCATATAAAAATTTAAATTATGGTTTATTTAACGACACTCGCAACAGCAGGGGTTATATCAGCGTCGCCCGGAATTTTGTCCGCAGGATTCTTTTAAATGCCAGTAAATCTACTAACATGAGCCTGTCTCATTTAAACACAACTTACAAGATAAGGCGCATGGATCTAATCTTTAAATAAAGTAAGTTGCTTGGTTTATTTTTGTATGCAGCCCCCCTTAATTCAATACCCACGAGCCGCCACTGTCTGCAACAGAGGATGAATGTTCACCTTTCTTCGGTCCCATGTTGACAGTAACCCACCAGACTTACGATTGACTGGTAAACAACCCTTAGTAAAGATACAGAAACATGACCTTGTGTTTAATGCAGTTTAAATGACAAACGTAGGATGAGGCCATTATGCCAATAATTTTTTGGTGACTATAATACCATATTTTAATTTCTAGAAAGGTTGTTTATCGTGTCGTTGAATAATTTCGTAATTAAAATCCTTTAACTACCTCATCTTTGCCTATATATATATATATATATATATATATATATATATATATATATATATAAACTGATTTTTCAATTGATATAATTCAAATAATGGACTTATATTAATAAAAAATGATTTGACACAAATTATCTTTCTATCAACGAAAATAAAACCATACTTATTCCATTCTCATTATCTGAAAATGTAACAAACCTATATTAAGTATTAAAATGTAACAAACCTATATTAAGTATTAAATTACATACTTCTGATTGTTGTCTTATACAGTATATGTCCGATAATTAAGGAGTCCTCTGAAGTTAAGTATTTAAACATAATTTTAGATAATCATTTAAAATGGAACCAACACATTAATTACCTTTGTAATAAATTACATAAAATAATATATTATTTTGTTTTATTGAGGAATTACTTGTCATTAAGTTTATTATGCACAATGTACTTAACTTTATTTCAGTCGGTGATTATGTATGGAATTATAGGATGGGGTAGCTTATTTAAATTCAGTTTTAATTCACTTTATTTATTACAGAAAAACATAATTAAAATACATGTCTTCATAAACCTGTGATTTTCCATCTCAAAAATTGTTTTTAGACTTTAATGTTCTTAAAATAAGACAAATTTATTACCGGTATATTGTATTAATAAAATTCATACATGAAAATCGAAATAATTTTGAATTGTATTCTCATAATTATGAAACAAAAGGTATGAATTCTTTAAGATTGTTTGAACCAAAATGCAACACTGCTACAGTATTTAATCATACTGTTCTCCAATCAGGAGATAAACCGTGAAAGGAATGTGCTTACTATTGCGTCATCTATTGGAGCGAAGTAGATAGATAATATTGGAGTTATAACGTCAGTTTAAAAATCATGCGCTCTCCTGCATATGTTATTTCCTGTATGGAGAGATTAAAAGGCCAGGAGATTAACCGTGATCTAATTTTGTAACTAGGGTAGTATAAAATGTGTATATCAATGTTATTGTTTGTGCTGTCATAGCTAGCCATTAGAGATACGAGTACCCACGTGTGTGACCTTGTGACATCTTATGACATCAACATTCATTCACAGAATCGCCCCGCTCCCTCTCATTCCCTGGAGACTTTCTCGTGGTTGGAGTACAGTAGTAGTGATTTAGGCCCAAGAATATACAACAAATTTATATTTAAATATCCTAATGTTGTCAATTCTAATAGTTCTAGTATTAAATTTAAAAAGTTATGTATGGATTTTATAAAAATTGAAAAATTGTAAATTTAAATTTATATATTCTTATTGTGTAGTAGACATAAGGCAAATTGTATTATATACTTCTTAATTTCAATTCAGGAATCCGCCCCTGAGCACGAGTTGTACTCTTTCAGGGGCGAGCTAAAGTTTATTATATTATATTTTACTTTTACTAGCAAAATAAATAAATAAATAAATAAATAAATAAATAAATAAATAAATAAATAAATCCGGTACAAAAAAGTCTTAAATTCAACCCAGTACTACAACAAAATAGGGTGTGCTAATAGTTTTTGGAGCCAGTGTATATATCTGATCGAAATACAAGAAATTTGATTAACTATAAGAAACTGGCAATAAATTACATCACTTGCAGAAAACACGCATATGTTGAGCCATACTCTGTTTATGGAAATATTCTTGTCAGAATATCACGTTTCGGTCAAATTATTATTATTGCGAGATAGATAATAGAGAAGCTGATACAAAATGCATGGCCTCCTGCTCTGCATCAACACAATAAAACAGCTCCAGGCTAATTAAATTGCATGTGGAGGCAACGTGATCCTGCATTCGCGAGCGCTATATTCCAATAAGCTGTCATGAAAACTTGCTTTGCTCGCCTGACGTATTGTGACGTACTGAATGGAGAATCTGGCTGAATAAGCAATGTGTGCACTTCCGTTCGGACGAGTTTAGATAAACTCCTACAAATAACCGGGGTCCATCAGCATCTGTGGGCTCTATATTTAGACACTCATGCTTCTCATTTAGTTATCAGGGTGTTTGTTCTAACCTTGAAGGAATCCATACCAAGATAGATGTGTCAAACAATTGTAACAAGCTTTGAAATTATTTATTCTTGGCGAGAAACATTTTGGAGTTGAGAAAACTATCAAAATGCCATCCTGATAATGTCAGGATCTGGGTTGTTTCATCCGGTAAGCAACTGACGACGGAGAACAAGGGAAAAACTTATATTATGGGCGGAAAAATGATTTTTTGTTCTTCATATTCCTCCTGGAATGTTTTTATACTCTGTGCGGGCATACTTACTCAAGAAGAGTGGTTCCAAAATTTTGTGTAACAGTAAATAGATCTACTAAAATTTACATTTATTAAGGCAGTAGTTAGGTCCAAATAATTTAAATACCTTATGTTCTTAAGGTAGCCATTAGAAGAAATAATACATAAGAAATAAAGTAAGTAAGAAAGAAAAAAGGAGTACGTATCATGAAGGTGACACATATTCTGGCTCATTAAAAGTTTATACGTATATAGAATTAATACAAAAGTTCGGCACTGTAGACAGAAAAATGGAAAGAGTGGAGGGGGAAGTTGTTGGAAATGTTAGCTACTGAAGTATTTGTGGACCTAAAAAAGGCGTTTGACAGAGTGGATTGGAATAAACTGATGGGGATCCTAAAGAAAATTTTTGTGGAAAGGAAAGAGAGGAGGAGGCTGTTCAGTAATCTTTAAATGAAACGAGAATCAGGATAGGATAGGAGAATAAATGTCAGAAGTAAGTGAAACGGGGAGAGGAGTATGTCCAGGATGCCCTTTATCATCTACACTATTAGACGTGTACTTGGAGGATTACATTTCATACAAGTTGAGAGGATGCGAAGACATTTCTTTCCCCTTCTACGTGCCCTGAGTCCGTCAGTGACAGACCGGTAGCTGTTACTTCTTATATCTGCACTCCCTAAGCTGTACACACAAGAAAATAAAATATTAAATAAAATGCATTATTGAATATAAAATACAGTAATACAGTTTTTTTACAATTACATGTTTGAGTATATTTTAGTGTCGTTCTTACAATATTTTCAACTGATAATTAATTATGTTAAGGAATGTTAGTTTGTATTATGAAGTCAGGGGGGAGCGACACAGTGCAGATTGTCCCTTTGTGTATGCTGTAGAGTAGCAACTAGCAGCGAAGAAAACATTTATCTTCTGCTGTCGGTAGCTTTTTAACGTGCCAGTTGATATAAACAGCAATAAAATGAAATACAAACGCTTAGTATAGACTTTCGAAATATAGATTACCGGTAAACACTTTCAATAACAAAATTTGTCACTGTGTTGAAATTCAATTAGTCGAACATTAATGAGATGGACAGTAGCATCTTCCCCTTCACGATGGTAGTGTGAGTAGAGGGGAAAGGCCTATCAACCAAACTGAAATGGGGATTAGTGAAGAACTGTTTTCAGAATATGGAAGGAGGAAGAAGAATAAAGTGCATAAGATTTGCTGATGATATGGCATTGTTAACAGAAGAGGAGACGATACTAAGGGATATGCTACTGGAGCTAAATGACAACTGTGAGCAGTATGGGATGCAGATAAATGCAAACAAGACGAAGACCATAATCGTAGAAAGAAAAGTGAAGAAGGCAAACTTTCGAATTCTAAATAAGGCAGTAGAGCAAGTGGACAGCTTCAAACACTTAGGGTGTGCTATAAGCAGTAACATGAGCTGCTGCTAGAAAGTCAAAAGGAGGATAGCAATGGCAAAGGAAGCTTTTAATAGAAAAAGTAGCATCTTCTACGGACTTCTGGAGAAATAACTAAGTGAAGTGCTTTGTGTGAAGAGTGGCATAAGGGGTAGAAACATGAACATTACGACGAAGTGAAGAGAAACTACTAGAAGCATTTGAAATGTGGATATGGAGAAGAATGGAGCGTGTGAAGTAGACAGACAGAATAAGAAACAAAGCTGTGTTGAAAAGAGTGCGTGAAGAAAGAATGAGGCTGAAAGTGATCAGAAAGAGGAAAAGGAATTTACTGGGTCACTGGCTGAGAAGAAACTGCATACTAAAGGATGTACTGGAAGGAATGGTGAACGGGAGAAAAATTTTGGGGCAGAAGAAGATATCGAATGGTAGACGACATTAAGATATATGGATCATATGCGGGGACAAAGAGGAAGGCAGAAAATAAGAAAGACTGGAGAATGCTGGGATTGCAGTGAAAGACCTGCCCTTGGGCAGAACATTATGAATAAATGACTTGAACAGAAGACGAGCGGAAGGATTGTAACCTCCTTGACTATGAGTGCTGATTTGATAACCATCAATAGTCATGGTATTACTCATTCAGAAAACATTAATAACATTATGCGTATAATAATTATTTTAGTAGAGTATAACTAGTATAACTAACTGCTGTCAAAAAACTAAAAGTTAGAATTTATAAACAGTTATATTTACCGGTTGTTCTGTATGGTTGTGAAACTTGGACTCTCACTTTGAGAGAGTAATATAGGCTAAGGGTGTTTGAGAATAAGGTGCTTAGGAAAATATTTGGGGCTAAGAGGGATGAAGTTACAGGAGAATGGAGGAAGTTACACAACACAGAACTGCACACATTGTATTCTTCACCTGACATAATTAGGAGCATTAAATCCAGTTGTTTGAGATGGGCAGGGCATGTAGCACTATGGGCGAATCCAGAAATGCATGTAGAGTGTTAGTTGGGAGGCCGGAGGGAAAAAGACCTTAGGGGAGGCCGAGACGTAGATGGGAAGATAATATTAAAATGTATTTGAGGGAGGTGGGATATGATGATAGAGAATGGATTAATCTTGCTCAGGATAGGGACCAATGGAGGTCTTATATGAGGGTGGCAATGAACCTCCGGGTTCCTTAAAAGCCATAAGTAAGTATAACTATTAATAATTACTTAATCTAATATGAATTATACTGTATTTAATAACTTAACCCTTACTTTCTGAGCACAATAGCAATGCAATGATCAGCAACCGATGAAGTCTGTATATTTGTCAATTAATAATATCGCTATTAGATCACTTAATAATAATAATAATAATAATAATAATAATAATAATAATAATAATCCGAGGCGCCACACCCCTTGTAGGGCCTAGACCGACTAGCCGGCTGCTGGCCTCACCTTCACATGCCGAAGCAGAGGTAGACGATCATCCAGTCAGAATGGAGGAATCATATGGTTAGCACAATGATACCCCAAGCCGTTATAGTTGGATTTAGCAACCGGATTTCGCTACCTATCGTAGCTCCCCAAGTGCATCACCATTGTGGGTGGGCACCTGTCCCATTCACTGACCGAAATTTCATGAGAAAATATCTTCCCCCATGAGGACTCGAACCAGCGGGCATTCCGTAACGCGAGTCCTAGGCAGGATGCTCGGGACTAGATCACTTAATAGAGCGTTAATGTCACTAGCATAATGTAGTTCCGCCTGGTGTTTCACCCTGCGCTCTTCTTCTTCTGAGTAACAATAATTTGTTGTTTAGTCAACTATCCGAAGACTGGTCTAATTCTCACAAGTGATACCAATAAGGCACCACTGATGCAACTAAGTTTTCCCTTCCATTGCATACATCGAAGACTAGCTACTGTCCTAGATCATATATGTAACAGATAACTCATCGCTATGTTAAAATCGGCAGCACTTTGAAGAGAACAACCGCCAGGATCGCCACCCGTCCGCCGTAAACGAACACGAGATGGCAATACAGTCGCTAATGCAATTCAAATGGGAATTATGACGTGACTCCTTATGTAACAACTAGATGGCAGCGTAGTAAACCCGACTAAAGTTGTTAACGTCAAAGCCTATAAGGCAGACCTATATGTTACATATATGTCCTTCCTCTCACACATATCGTCAAGTGAGATAATTAAAGATTTACATATCAGCCATAATCTGTTAGAGGTATTGGTACTGTGGTGTTTCGAAATTGCATGTTAACGTCCCTCGACATAATATGTGGTAATTTTATTCTTTTTTCAGTAGGTTATTTTACGACGCTTGATCAACATCTTAGGTTATTTAGCGTCTGAATGAAATGAAGGTGATAATGCCGGTGAAACGAGTCCGAGGTCCAGCACCGATAGTTACCCAGCATTTGCTCATATTGGGTTGAGGGAAAACCCCGGAAAAACCTCAACCAGATAACCTGTCCCAACCGGGAATCGAACCCGGCCCACCTGGTTTCGCGGTCAAATGCACTAACCGATAATATGTGGTAATGTAGGTAGGTTTTACAGTAATGGTTGAGTCTGTTGTCGGCAGTTACCTGGCGTGAACGTTTCATAATGTAAGTACATTTTTTTGTAAAAAAAAAATCACACATGCATATGAGCTATTCCATCTCAAATCGACCGAAATATAGAGAAAATTGACCTTACAATTTCTAAATATAATGAAACTTTTTTGTACGTAGAGAACTGTGATACAATGCTTTGTGCAAAGTTTGAGGCATCAGAACTTCATAGTGTTTAAATAAAAAATATTTAAATTTATCGTATTTTCATAAAATTAGCAACTTTAAACTGTTGTAGCTCCGAAACCCTTTCACCCAATGATCAAAATCGTGGTTTATTTTGATGCTGAGAAATTAAAGTTTATATTGACATGTAAACAGATTTTCTTACTTTTTATGGAAATTGAGAAATTTAGATTTTTCCTCATTAAGACGTCTCTGGCCAGGAAAAAATATGTAAAAAAATATATAGTTAGATTCCGCATTGAAAGTACAAATAAACACATATTTTTTTACTGATGGTATGTTGATAGGAAAGTATTGAAAATATCAAATAAAGAAAATAAATTGTACGCGCGTGAACTAACCAGCTGACTGTGAGACGGGAGCTAGCCGAGACAAGCAAGGCCAGGAGACAAGCACGTGATGTGTCATCTAGCAGTCATGGGTGTGCTAGCTTTATCACAGGTTTTCATAAACACAGGAGTAAAATGACACCCAAGGCTCGCTTATCTTCAGCTCTCGGCCAGTGCGAGCGGTACTGTGCCGTTCAAGTCCAGGCGTGTGAAAATAATCTATTTAATACTCTCGAAACTAATTGCCGAGCCACTAAGCAAACAATGCCGAATCCCTCTTAATAATGCAAGTTTTTTTCTCAATATTTTTTACATTTTTACAAATGATCGAAAAGCCTAAAAACAAGTAAAATCAGATTATCTGTCTCTCTGTGTACAATAAAAATAAGGATTACTTCTTAACATAACCTACCAAATGTCAGCTACAAAATAAGTTCTCGTTCAATGTTCTGCAGTAAATGGTTCCAGAGTTCTGAGCGCTGAAAGAGACTTGTTTTTATAAAAATACGCTAAATTTGTCGCTCAATAATACGAAAACCGTTTGACTTTCGACAGTATGTTTTTGAAAATGCACTCCCCTCAGCACCTTGTATAAGCAGGGAAAAAATTAGAGTATAAAAAGAAATGCGATTTCATATGGAATAGCCCATATGTTAGGTTGTTAGTTTGAAATAATCTGTTACGTTACGCCGTCTGTGATTGCTCCACACGTGTCTATGCATGTGTCAGGCACTGAAGATTTGGCGATATGTTTGTATGCGGAATATTCTTGTATGGAATGAGGATTAGCTCTACCACGAGCTTCGCTGCATATATTATCACCGCTGTACTATATTTAATAGCGTTCACAATCTTGGGATCTGGGCTTTTGTTAGATCTCAAACAAAGCAGGAACGTGGTTGCACTTCATTGAAGTGATTTTGGCCGATGTCGGACCGTCAACATAGGGCGTCACATTGACAGAAAACAAAATACAAATGCCATACGCGTAATTTCTACTTCGTCACGTTGGTTTTAATACGGGAGTAGAGCTGTTTCCTAATTCTGCGCCCTCTTAGAATAACTTCATGTTCGTCAGTAATTCGTTAATAGTCTCAGGAAGTGTTTAGAAAAATTCCAAGAACAAATTGAATGAATGTTCACCTTTGCAAATAATGGAAATGATAGAGCACGTGTCTCTCTTTGGGAACCAGTGGTGCGCGGAGTGCACTTTGCGCCACGGTGGCGGAATAATTGGCTCAATCGCTGTGGGTTCTTACGCTTGTGGAGCAGGCAGATTGCGGTCTCCGTAATTGTGGGAGGCCCCACATACACCTCTGCGTTACGCAACACGCGATGCGTACCGCGAAGAAAACACACAGCAAGGACGTCAGATTGCTCTGCCTCTCAATCACGTTCTGTACAACCGGCAGTTTTCTGCAGCCAGGGGCCCAGGCGTAGGTGCAACCGCGGTGTCAAGAGTGTTTATAATAGTGCAAGTGTAGAGATTTATTTCAGGCCTGATTTCAAATTAGATTTTATGAATGAAATATGAATTACTACTACTACCACCACCACCACCACCACCACCACCACCACCACCACCACCACCACCATCACCACCACCACCACCATCACCACCACCACCACCACCACTATTGGGGAGCTGACGAGAAAGTCTCTGCGAGCTGCATTTTGATTAGGTTCGGTGCGAGGAGGTATTGATGAATGGAGCACCGCTCTTCCTACAACTGACCAGAGATACAGGGACATCATTTTATTTTTACTTCAATTTTTATTGTACCTGAGTTTTTGAATGTACTTCACTTCCACCCCCTCGACTAGTAAACTTCCAACCGTTCTCCATACAAAACCAAGCGTATGCAGTCAAAGTCGCCTTACGGTCATAGTAAACACAAACAGTACTGAGTTAGTGAATATAGTACGTTCCAGAAATATTTTCGCTTTCAATATTGAATCATATTCTCGCACAGGTACTGTCGTCCGATTGCCTAAGTCGCATCCCGGTTTCCCCCACTCACTTCTCCCCGTTCCTTTGTGGCTGGGCTCTCTTAGCTCTTTTCTGAAAACATTAATTTCTGTTAGGAATTGGACGTCTACGTAATATTATACAACTGTTTAAAATAACTTAAATAAAAAGGTCTAGTTAAGTAATTAACTGTCACGTGATTTCCCCCCTTTCTACGACCCTGCGACAAAACCACTTGGATGGACAGTAGAATAATTTTATCTTTTCGGATCGGGCAGAAGTGAAGATTGAATTTACAGTACGTAAGGTAATCTTTTATAGAGTAAGTACACAATTATTTCAACATGAGTTACTAGTACGAAGGACGAAACTGGTAATTGGAATTAGGTATAATAGTCTATGTGCGATAATATGTAAAAAAGAACTGAAATCTGTATAGATATGAAAGGCCATCATTTTCAAATATGTGTTTGAATATCCATATTATGATTATTTTTCAATTTAACTTCATTCTCTATATTGTACGCTAATGTGCTGTAGACAGTATAATATACACTGCATAATGAATACGTCCGAACGGACAGGTCAGTTCGAGAGTAAAAACACTAATACTTTACTGTATTTTGATTAAAGAAAAACCTAATGAAAATTATGGAACTCAAAATCGCGATATTTTCTACTTTACGTAAATGGATGAACTACTTTTCATCCCTCCTATATCCAGTAAAGTGATTTGTTTGTATCTTACGCCGGTATCATCGAACTCCAGTCGTGGAAGGGGGTAGCAAACTGCGTTTCCGGTTCACAACCTTTAAGCCAAAGGTATAGCCAGGTTAATATTAGAGATGTTAGTAAAAATAAAATGATGTCCCTGTATTATGAATTATGAGCAGGGTTACCATGAGAAGAATTTCTATAGGAGGATATGCAACCTAAAATAAGAGGACATTGCTGAAAAAAGGAGGACTTTTTGAAACTTGGTTTGAACAAAACAATGGCTAACCATAATTAGTTTTCTCACTAGTTGCTGGATCAGTATTACATCTGTACCCTACTTATCGGTGGAGCCCACTTTGAGCACAAGAGCCTGAAGAGACAAACCTATATCCTGTAACAAATAACTATGGAATTGTTCACAGGACATGTCCTTGAAATTATATTTCACCTCGATGATACCTCTGACTGTCTCCGTTAGCATGCGATTTCGTTTTTTTGTCCGTTGAGCAGATATTAGGGAAAATACATTCTCAGCACTTCCATTGTGACTTGGGATAAATAAATAGAATTGACATATTCTTAAGAGCTCTGAGAAAGTTTCAGTGCTCGCAGAACTACTGGAATTGAAGAATTTGCACCATTATTTATCTAAACTTAAATCTTTGTCCAAATTAACTTGTTTGGCATATCTTTGTATATTGAAGAATGGAATTGATAAAATTGCTTAGAATCATGAATAGTGACATTTTTAGAGTGTAAGAATTCAATGCATGTCAATAGTCATCATATTTTTTTTTATGTGCTCCAGCTTCAACCATTGAAAGCAGTTAAATTATTTCATAGTTTTTCACCATTTGTTTAGATATTATATGCATGATATCGCACATTATTCAATATTCATATTAATTCTAGTTAAAATGCGAAATGCCGGACATTTCAAATTTCTTTAAAATACCTGCCGAACAGGATAAAATGATTAAAAAAGAGGGCATGTCCTCCCTTTGCCGGACGGATGGTAACCCTAATTATGAGTCTATGGCACTAAACAAATGAGATGTCAGTCACCACATGATGTTCAATTATACTGCGGCTGAAAATATCAGGTAGTTTGAGACTAGCTCTGTGTCGGTGTGTTGTATAAGCTGAAACTGTTAGTTTAAATTTTAAAAGTTGATCGAATGTTTCACGTTGGTTAGTTGCTGTAATGTAGTTACTTACTAGTGTCACAGTCTACTATACAGGGTGTTTAAAAAATACGGGGCATAATTTCAGGTATGTATTTCCCACATGTAGACAATCAAAATAGTTCATTACAACATGTGTCCGGAAATGCTTCATTTCCGAGTTATGGCCTTCACAACATTGAAATTCACCGGAACGTTTTTCTTTCCGCAGGTCGTTGTCATTACAGAAGATGTTCAATATGTCCACCTCCTGCTTGAATACAGACCTCACATCGATGTCTCATTCACCTGCGAACACGATCCCAAACTCCAGGAGTATTGCGTATGTCCTCAGAACATGCCACAATTCGATTCCGAAGGGATTCCAAATCAGGCACCGGAGACGAATAAACCAATGATTTTAAATGGCCCCACAAGTAGAAATCGAGAGGGTTCAGATCAGGTGAGCGTGGAGGCCAAGCAATTGTGCCACCTCTACCTATCCATCGATCAGGAAACCTTCGATCCAAGTACGCCTACACAACACTGAATGTAACCTTCGCCTCGGAATGAACTGTCAGAGTGTCCCCTTAATGTCTCCTTTGACGGCAACGACATGCGGAAAGAAAAACGTTCCGGTGAATTTCAATGTTGTGAAGGCCATAACTCGGAAATAAAGCATTTCCGGACACATGTTGTAATGAACTATTTTGATTGTCTACATGTGGGAAATACACACCTGAAATTATGCCCCGTATTTTTGAAACACCCTGTATACAGTCACGAAGCTTGAGTTTTGAGGGTGCTAGAAACAATAGACTGTGACGGTACTATTTTGCATTGCCTGTAATGAGGCGATATTAGCGATCCTAGTGGTGAGCAACTATCTAATGTTTGCATATTTATACGTATTGAGCTTCGCGACTGTATATACTAGACTGTGGTAGTGTGTCATTATTTCGTTTTCTGCAAGCAAGAGTGGCATTACGCTGGATGTTGCGTGTAGGATTGGCTTTACTCCACATTCCTACCAGGGCTGATCTCGTGAGCTCTCCACAGTACCATTATTATTGTCACTGCCACTTGACCCGGAATATTGAGAAACCCCACATATCTAGAAAACTAAACTTTTCAGGAGATATAAAAAACATCTCGGGTCCTAGATTTGTGCTCAAATTATTTTTTCCTTAACACTTTAGCTAAAATGAATGTTGATGGGAATATATGGGGTTTCTCTTCATATATCATGAGTCTACATGTTTAGAATACGAAATCATATATAACTCAATTTCGTAATAAAAAAAATGGGATTTCTCAATATTGTGATTCCATTATCATCTCTGCTGCTGCTATTACTGTCACTGTCTCTATTAGTATTATGCCACTGCTGCTACTACTGCTATCACCACTATCACTACTCTACTACTACCATTATCATCATCATCATCATCACCATCATCAGGCTTGCCAACCGTCCCGTATTTTTGGGACAGTCCCGATTTCGAGCATTGCGTCCCGAAATAATTTGCACACGCATCAAAATGTCCCGATTTCATGGCATATTAGACATTTGCAGCTGATTTTCGTTCCTATCATATTGTTGGATTTAGTCTGGATCGCATAGTCTCATACAGGCATGCTTCCAATATGTGACGAAATATAAAAATGACCTATTTATACTATTTTTCAACTTGTTTTGTAGTCATTTTGGTAAGTTTTTGTAATTTTTTTTACATATGAAATGAGGCATATTATATATATATATATATATATATATATATATATATATATATATATATACGACACTGATGTAGGGGAGAGTCGGGTACTATCGGACATCGGGTAATATCGGACAGTGAGTTTCTTTCATCTACCACACGATGATAGTACCTGATTGACATGGTTACGTTTCTGTGATGTCGCATAGAGAAACGTAACCATGTCATTCAGGTACTACCATATGGTGGTAGATGAAAAAAACGCACTGTCCGATATTACCCGATGTCCGATACTACCCGACTCTCCCCTAAACGTACTACTATTGATTTTGTAAATCCATAGGTGGAAATAATTAGTGCATTAAAATTGTCAGTAATGTTTGTGTCTCTAATTTTTACTTACGAAAGTTGGCAAGCCTAATCATCATCATCTTCGCAGATTCCTATCCAGCTTGTTCCCAGAATAGGTTCTTCCTTACAACCTCAGACTAGTGAATGTTAAATATTCTGCGTAAATATCGATTTCACAGCTTCGAGTTAATTATGTTAGGCTACTAACCAGGTTTCAAGCCCATTAACTCTCAAACACGGAGGTGTGGTCTCTGAGACCGCTCCAAAGTTTTCAATGCGGAAATGAACCGGTTCCCGCCACTTTACGAATGTCAATGCATGTATTTTCTGGCGGGAAACCGGTGGCTCGGCTCAGCTAGTGGTATTCATCTATTTCGTATAGTACTGGGTATATACTGGGTGTTCAGTTCAAAGTGTGTCATGGCTCGCTGTATGCCGTCATGTGGCTAGTCGATGAGCCTAGAGAACTCAACTTCCTACACTTCCGCAGAGGTGTATTACTTATGTGCCAGAGAAGTTGCCTAGCAAGTACGGCGTTCATTCAGAAGAGTACTTACCGATACGTACGGTAATGCCGGTAGTGGCAGGAATGTGAACTGTTTCGAAACATGTACTGAGGTTTTTTCTTACTGTCGGGGAGAGGGTTAAGACGATTACTTACGTATTTGTTGACATTAACTTCGACGGTCAACATGGACACGGAGCATTTGATTTGTGTTGTGGAATGTTACCGTACGCAAGCGATGATAACAAATACCCTGCGTACGACTTGGCCGCGCAAAACACAGTTCGAAAGAGGTTATGGTAGCACACAGACCGTACAGATCGCCATCTGTTGCTACGACGTTCAAGTTATACCGTACTCTCGGCTCCACAAGTAAAGAACCCTGGCCTCACACCACTTCTACACAGATGACAGTGATTGACAGGACAGTTATGGGAAGTAAACTTGCTAAAACTTTCAGCTGTTGCCACGTTTGCGCTTGGCTTGACTCTTTAAATGTATTTTCTTTTGCAACTGGTTGGATTCTTTCAAAAATGGAAAATTCACAACACAGCATTCTCGGCGGTCTCCTGGCGGTATCTTTGTCCACAGTTTCACTAATTGGGGGAGCGTGTCAGTCAGATTTATGGCTTCCTGAACCCAACCCTGCAACGAAGGTTCTTTACTTGTGAAACCAAGAGTACACGTTCTCAAGTTCAGATTGAACGCCTTGATTAATAGGCAACTTCTCTGACACAAAAGCTGAAACTCGCTTCAAATCGCTGACTCATCAACAGTGATGTCATGACACACTTTGAAATGAACGCCCAGTAGTATACTGCTAGCGGTCTCGTAGATCGCATGTCTGTGTAAACTGGACTGTTTTTCTCCGTTCTCTCAATGGATTATACACAAGACTCTTCGCATAAAGTTAGTGTTAGTGATGGAAACTTTGACAAGAGAGTGCTTGAGTGGACGGCGGATGATGATAGTGAGGTTGTCTCTGCAGATGAACAAGATTTCGTCCTTGAGAGTGATCTACAATGATTGCCTATTGAAATTGTGCTGTATATAAAGTAGGTAGTGTTTTGAACATTTATTTATTTATTTATTTTTGCTTTAAACGTATATTATTTCAGTTTCCATTCCATTCAATCATTAAATTTATATTATTTCGCTGATTTCATTCAAAACTGAACATTAATTAAAAAATCACATTCTAGTACGTGGAATTGCTTGTTGAACACATGTCAGGTTGCGCAACTTCACCTTAACCTATGGCATATAGTAAATATTGTAACTATGCTGTTGTAAAATTGAAAATTAATATGTAATGTATTTATTATTATTATTATTATTACTACTATTATTATTACTATTATTATTATTATTATTATTATTATTATCTTCTTCTGTTTGTGTATTGTGCTGAACTATAATTGGCCTCTGGCTGTTGTTCAGCACACAAATATTAATAAATAAATAAATAAAATTAATAAATAAATTAATAAATAAATTATTATTATTATTGTCAGTTATCAATATCATCATTGCTATCTCTGTTTTCTTTCTTTTTGTTGAATTAGCTCGATGAGAGCACTACAATGTACTTTTGACTCTGTTGACCCTCTATAGGGCTTTAACTTAATTTGTATCATTTTCATCAGTGTTTGTATTTCTTTTTTGTATTTATATGTGCTATCTGGTAGGATGGAAGAGAAGGCCTTATGGCCTTAATCCTGTCAGATTAAATAAATTATTATTATTATTATTATTATTATTATTATTATTATTATTAATAGGTATTGAGTTTTGATAGACGCGTCTATATGTGTACTCGTGTATTTCCAAGTAATAGTTGTCACGGCATCGAGCATTTATGATTTTATAAATAAAATATTGCAGAATGTTACATCCCTGATTTTAAATTAAGCGATGGGATGTAAAAGAACACCAAGTTATTGCATATCTTTTGCTTTATTCTTGTGCCAACAATATTAACACAATAGCGGTATCAGAGACCGCAAGTCTGTGTTGACGGCTAATATTACTGTACTCCAACCACGAGAAAGTCTTCGGGGACTGAGACGAAGCGGGATAATGCTGTGAATGAATGTTGATGTCATAAGGTCACACACGTGGGTACTCTTATCTCTATTGGCTAGCTCTCACAGCACAAACCATAACATTGATCACACATATTGATACTACCCTAGTTACAAAATTAGATCACTGTTAATCTTTTGGACTTTTAATCTCTCCATACAGGAAATAACATATGGAGGAGAGCGCATGGTTTTTAAACTGAGGTTATAACGGTAATATCGTCTATTTCGTTCTAATAGATGACGCAATAGTAAGCACATTCCTTTCACGGTTGATCTCCTAGTCGGAGAACAGTACGCACGTCTGTTGTTGAGGGTTAAAAGGAACTGCCTTTTGACTTTAATTTTAAGTAATCTTAATTTGGTCTTTTCAAGATGTTTTTACACACACTACGCATCTTGTGACCCGATGACGGGGAACCACCACAAGATGTTACAGAGTTATTTGCTGGAGTATTGTGTCACTTTGATGGGAATGGTCGACAAGCCTGAGTTTTTTTTATACCTGAGCTCTTATCGGTTCTGTATTTCAAACTAAGCCGAACGAAGCGAGCTTCAGCAACAACAGCATTCCTAGAAATTATTACGTTGCGAGACCGTTGGTCTTCTCCACTTTAATTTACTCTCCAATAACATTGATAATATTCTATCTAGCAGTTCTCACTTCTCAGAACTTGTGGCATTAGGCTACCATTACGGAAGTAAAGCCAAAGATAGTGGGGAAATAGCAAAAGTGAATCACGCATATACAACACAGCGCGTTGAAACTCTTTTAAAAAGATAACGTACTTCTAATTGGTATAATTGATTTAGTTTTAAAATATTTAAAAGTTCTCCTAAAAATTAATGCAATTAAAAAACTCCAAGATTCATTTGTTTATAATAGATTTCTTGAAAAAGTATATATATCAGTGGCGTAGCGTCAATGTAAGCTAAAAAGCTTAGCTTCCCCAGTTAATAATAATTTCATAATAAACCTGCAGTTTATGGAGAAAATTATTTATTAATTTTAATAGAACTTAAATTTACGCATTAAATATTGTAATGCGGCAGCTCAGGATGATTTGTGATGCAGCAGTAAACAAGAAGCCTGCACACACCAGCTTCCAAGCAGACCGGTTTCTTCTGTGTAATCCACCCCGCAGATTTTCCATCCCTTCCTAAGCTACCCTAGTCGCAAGGCTCGCAAAGAAGCTAGCTTTAACATTTAAAATAAGTAGTTTCCGCGTTTTCCCTTTTCGTCAGTTGTGTTCAGTTGAAGTGTTAGTGTGCATTGTGGCTAATATAATAAATAATGAACGAAATAACAGTTCCTGACACTAATTTACTTGAATTTTTTTAGGACAATTGTATTATCAAAACTGACTTACGAACAAAAGTGTGATTTAAAAAACAAATGACCGATTCCCTTGCTGTCAATGAAGGACACAACCAAAAGACAGACGCATACTTACGTAATGATACTAATATTGTGATTTCTCTAAGTATGACAGGGAGTGAGCTAATGTTATACGTATACGTGTCTATTTGTTAAGAGATATGTGTAAACCGTGAAATCATATTTTATTACGTATCATTTGAGGTCATGCCTTATTGGTGTTACTTACGATGTTCCAACCAATCTTCGACTGCTGACTTGAAATTGACTGCCGGGTACTATTTATTTTAAGACTGTATTTTTGTAATACGTTTTCTCATATTGCATGAAAGACAACTTGAGTTAGCTTCCCCTACTCAAAATTTCATGCTACGCCACTGATATATATATATATATATATATATATATATATATATATATATATATATATATATATAGAGAGAGAGAGAGAGAGAGAGAGAGAGAGAGAGAGAGAGCCCTACAATTTTTGTGGGAATGTGTTTTTATGTGACATGAAATTCAGCTTTTACGCTTGAAACTACACATTCGGAATGCTTTGTTCGTTTATTATAGATTTCCAGGAAATATGTATTTACATAGAGATAGGTTTGGCAGTAAATCCCGAAAAGACAAAGTATATGATTATGTCTCGTGAAGAGAATATTGTACGAAATGGAAATATAAAAATTGGAAATTTATCCTTTGAAGAGGTGGGAAAATTCAAATATCTTGGAGCAACAATATTAATATAAATGATACTCGGAAGGAAATTAAACGCAGAATGAATATGGGAAATGCCTGTTATTATTCGGTTGAGAAGTTTTTATCATCCAGTCTGCTATCAAAAAATCTGAAAGTTAGAATTTATAAAACAGTTATATTACCGGTTGTTCTTTATGGTTGTGAAACTTGGACTCTCACTTTGAGAGAGGAACATAGGTTAAGGGTGTTTAAGAATAAGGTTCTTAGGAAAATATTTGGGGCTAAGAGGGATGAAGTTACAGGAGAATGGAGAAAGTTACAAAACACAGAACTGCACGCATTGTATTCTTCACCTGACATAATTAGGAACATTAAATCCAGGCATCATCTAGCACGTATGGGCGAGTCCAGAAATGCATATAGAGTGTTAGTTGGAAGGTCGAGAGAAAAATACCTTTGGGGAGGCCGAGACGTAGATGGGAAGATAATATTAAAATGGATTTGAGGGAGGTGAGATATGATGATAGAGACTGGATTAATCTCGCTCAGGATACGGACCAATGGCGGGCTTATGTGAGGGCGGCAATGAACCTCCGGGTTCCTTAAAAGCCAGTAAGTATATGTATTTACATATACAGGTTAGTTAAAAGTCCCGCACCACCTAAATAACTTTTGAAACATACGGTTCCGGAAGTTTAACCGGTTTAACCGGAAGTAACTTCATCTCTCTTATTTTAAATGGAACACCCAATATATATTTTTATTTTTGAATAGTGCTCATTAACAGCTTTTCAAAAAAGTACCCACACTCGATACTTCTGTACAAATTCAGTGTTGCTAAGTCAAGAAAGCAGAAAAGTGTATCGAATATTAAAATAATAAACAAACCACCTAAATAACTTTTGAAGCATATGGTTCAGTAACATGAAACTTGGTATGTGAGGATAACTATATGCTAAGAACTCAATAATGGTATTACCGAGTTTTTTCTACTTCCGGTTTAACCGGAAGTAACTCCAACTCTCTTATTTTAAATGGAACACCTAATATATTTTTTATGTTTGAATAAAGCTCATTAAGAGCTTTTCAAAAAGTACCCACACTTGATACTTCTATACAAATTCATTGTTGCTAAATAAGAATGGAAGTAGTGCAAGATATTCCTAAAGCCTGGTTAAATCATTCCTCAAATGATTTCTATGATCGAGTGACACATTGTAAAGCAGCTGAGGGCTACCAATTTGAACACATAATTTAGAAGGTGAGCTAGCTTTGTTTTGTTTTTTATAAGGAAGGAGTATTTTATTATATTATTATTCGATACACTTCTCTGTTTTCTTGACTTAGCAACACTGAATTTGTACAGAAGTATCGAGTGTGGGTACTTTTTGAAAAGCTCTTAATGAGCACTATTCAAAAATAAAAAAAAATATATTGGGTGTTCCATTTAAAATAAGAGAGATTTGGAGTTACTTCCGGTTAAACCAGAAGTAGAAAAAACTCGGTAATACCATTATTGAGTTCTTAGCATATAGTTATCCTCATATCCCAAGTTTCATGTCACTGAACCATATGCTTCAAAAGTTATTTAGGTGGTGCGGGACTTTTAACTAACCCTATATATATATATTTTTTTTTTATTTTATTTAGTTATTTTACGACGCTGTATCAACATCTAGGTTATTTAGCGTCTGAATGATATGAAGGTAACAATGCTGGTGAAATGAGTCCGGGGTCCAGCACCGAAAATTACCCAGCATTTGCACGTATTGGGTTGAGGGAAAACCCCGGAAAAAACCTCAACCAGGTAAATTGCCCCGACCGGGATTCGAACCCGGGCCACCTGGTTTCGCGGCCAGACGCGCTGACCGTTACTCCACAGATGTGGACATATATATATATATATATTTGTGGAAATATGTGATTTTATGTGATATAAAATTCGGTTTTTATGCTTGGAACTTCACACTTGGAATTTTTAACTTGTTAATTGTGTTTTACCACGTGCAAAAATATTTAATTAGGCTATAACTTACAGGAATTCGCTCTCTAGTAATCACTATCAATATTACGATTTCCACTCCGGTTTTATAATCACACCCTCAAGAAACGCGTATGTATTTAATACACTTCCAAGTCCCTGTTTGCTATGTGGTCAGTTCGGTATAACAACATTGTAGAGCAAGCAAGCGCTTTGCATCAAGATACGAAACATAATCCTGTTAGATCGATAAGCAGGTCTATAGAAGCACTTCACCGCTGTCTGCACAGTTCTGTAGTAAGGAAGTAAACGAAAATAAAATCCTTTTCCCTATAAAGCTGAATTGGACTGTTGTGTGATGGCATTCCCAGTCAGCTATTCTGGCATGCAGACTCGGGGTATTTCGCGTGATATTCCGAGTGCTGTAAACGAGCTTCTATGTGGGGAATTCAGCTCTCATGTGTTCTCCAACTTGCGGTTACATGTGACGGGTTAAAATGAACCCTCATTCCTGGCTGGTGACGCACCACGCACGTTCGAGGTTCCAAATGTTCGGGTTTAAATGTGTCATCAACTTATCTTGGGGAAGTAGTTGATGATTTCTTGAAAAGAAGACCATAAACCTACTCTATTTGTATTTTTCTACTATAGTGCGTGAAGTTGCATTTTACCCACTGTTATCAGTACGTAAAGTGAGCTTTAAAACACTAGTGCGTAAAAAAGTAAGTAATCACTTTACGCACTGCTATTCATTTCACGCACTGCCAAAGAAAATGTAATATTCAATGTACAAACTTCATTCAATAAGAAATCAATACATAGCCTCGATATTTCATGACGTAAATATTAATGTAACACAAATATGTCCTGATCGGAAACCAGACTGGTACTCAACAACAATATTAGGTTATTTTATGACGCTGTATCAACATCTAGGTTATTTAGCGTCTGAATGATATGAAGGTGATAATGCCGGTGAAATGAGTCCGGGGTCCAGCACCGAAAGTTACCCAGAATTTGCTCGTATTGGGTTGAGGGAAAACCCCGGAAAAAACCTCAACCAGGTAACTTGCCCCGACCGGGATTCGAACCCGGGCCACCTGGTTTCGCAGCCAGACGCGCTGACCGTTACTCCACAGGTGTGGACAGACTGGTAGTCAGTCAGTTGCTTATTTATATTAGTGGCAAAAAAACCGGACCGACCCTTGTAGCTGATTTCAGAGCCTTGTTCACTCCAGAGCACGATAGACTGGTAAGTAAGATTTTCGTGGTTCGAATCCTTCCTGGGAAGGAAACTTTTTTTTGTTTCTTATTCAAATTTATTCCCAATATTTTTCAATAGCTGGTAAAATTCATGTTCTAGGAATAATAAGTTAATTAAGTAGTAAAATATCGCTGCAATCGAAAAGTATTGGGAATAAATTTGAATAAGGAACAAAAAAAAAAGTTTCCTTCCCAGGCAGGATTAGAACCACGAAAGTCTTTGTTACTAGTCTATTGTGTTCTAGAGTGAAAAACGCTCTGAAATCAGCTATATATATATATATATATATATATATATATATATATATATTTTGGAGTGCAGTTTCATAGAAAGGACTTTGCCGACAGACCTTCTACTGCCCCTACTAATTGGTTGTCATAAATAAATGTTCTCCTTACTGTGACGGAAATCTTGTCTTCTCTTGTTAGTAACCAATCACAACCCTTGTTCAGAAGAATTGACAGGTTCCCGTCAAATCCACGTGGAGGCAGAGTTGCCGCATATTTTCCGAATTCCAAGAATCCCGTCAGTCTCATTTCAGGGTCACCAGGATTGTGGCAACTATGCAGTGTTGAGACGAGGGGACAGGATGGAATTGTCAGAGTTGTTTGTGTAGGAAGTCATAAATCTGTAAGTGGGTGGTCAAAGGAGCCACCGAACTGCAATCCTTGAAATAAAATAGAGTATACAAGGGTCGGTCCGGTTTTTTTCGTCACTACTGTACTACGCGCTCCAGTGCTTTTGACAGAGCTGGCAAGATAATAATATTGGTCTATAGACGTTTGGGGATTCAGGAATTTTATTTTTCAGGATAGGTCTAATGAGGGCTTGTTTCCGAAGTCTAGGACATGTAGAGGTTATGAGTGAGGCGTTAAAAATGTGGGTCAAGGTTGGTAGTATTACGTCGATAATTTTCGGGAGCAGTTTTATTCCAATCCGATCTGATCCTTCAGCTTTAGTCGAAATATGCATTATTGCCTTCCTTACGTCATCATGTGAAAGATACAGAAAGTGAAACTGTGGTAGGGGAATACTGTTTAGTTCGTCAGTTGTACGTTGTTTTGTTGTTTCGTTCACGCCCGTTGATTGTGTCAATACAAAGTGGTCATTTAGTGCGTCTACTGTGAATTTTATTCATCTGCAGATATACAGGGACATAATTTTATTTTTACTAACATTTTTAATATTAACTTGCCTATACCTCTGGATCAACGCCGTTTGTTTCCCCTTCCACGACTGGAGTTCGATGATACTGACGTAATATACAAACAAATCACTTTACTAGGTATAGGAGGGAAGAAAAGTAGTTCATCCATTTATGTAAACTAGGAAATATTGCGCTTTTGAGTTTCATCATTTTCATTAGGTTTTTGTTTAATCAAAATACAGTACAGTATTAACAATGAGTGTTTTTACTCACGAACTGAGCTGTCCATGCGGACGTATTCATTATGCAGTGTATATTATACTGTCTACAACACATTAGCGTACAATATAGAGAATGAAGTTAAATTGACTATTACACTCTTACTACGTCATACTACTTTTGACCAATAAAACGGTACGAAAGGACGTATTTCAACCAATCATGGCTGCTTATCGCACAATTTTATCGCGTCCCTAGCATTTGTTTAATTTTATCGCGTCCCTAGCATTTGTTTCTTTGTTTGCCAACATTTGAAACTGCGCTGGTGTGGACGTCAAAAATATATATAAAATTACAAACCACTCCAGTCGATGCACAGCAGTTTCAAATATGACTCGCATTGGCATTCAAGAACAAGAATTAATCAAAATCACTGATCATACCTATGCAGCTTCTGAAATCCGATTTACAAATAAATGAAGAGCACCATTTGGAAATCCTGAATAAGTTGAATACACCATGTAGGCCTAAATCAACGAGTTCCACTTCTATTATGCACACGTCCAATATAACATCAATTGAACCACCAACCACATTCAAATTTGAAAATTGTACATTCAATAATTGTTCCTTTTAAAATTATTCATTCGGAAATTCTGAATAAGTTGAATACACCATGTAGACCTAAATCAACGAGTTCCACTTCTATTACGCACACGTCCAATATAACATCGATTGAACCACCAACCACATTCAAATTTGAAAATTGTACATTGAATAATTATTCCCTTTAAAATTATTCATGTTTATTTTTTATGTCATCGTCGTTAATTAAAACTTTTCTAATACTTGTGTATATTAGTTAGGTTATGTTATAGCCTCTGCTCTGAGAGGATATAAAAACTTCTGCTATATGATATTATGGATAGTCACGTATCAGAGATTGTTTAATATTAAGATTTATTGAATAGTAATCATTACAGTGACTGTATAAAGACACTACTGCCATCTAGCATGCATCTAGCGTAATATTTGTAATGTTGAGATGGTACAATAATACATTTTAAGACAGTTGTATTTTCGTAAATCAATTACGAGTAATATTTTATTGTATTGGAGTCTTCGTTACTTCTAACCTTTATATACTTTCTTCTAATCGTGTAATAGTCAATTAAATCCCACTCGAGATTTGATTTTCTCGAGATAAATCAAAACGTCTAGTGAGATTACTGTTGAAAAATAATCATAATATGGATATTAAACACATTTCGATACAGGCTTCAGTTCTAATGTGCATATTATCGCACTATAGACTATTGCATCTAATTCCAATTACCAGTTTCGTCCTTCATATTAGTAATTCATGTTGAAATAATTCTGTACCTATTCTATAAAAGAGTATCTTACGTACTGTAAATTCAATCTTCACTTCTGCCCGAAAAGATAAAATTACTCAGACATACTATCTACTGTCCGTCCAAGTGGTTATGTCGTAGGGTCGTAGAAAGGAGGGAAATCACGTGACAGTTAATTACTTAACGAGGCCCTTTTATTTAAGTTATTTTAAACAGTTGTATAATATTACGTAGACGTCCAATTCCTAACAGAAATTAATATTCTCAGAAAAGAGCTAAGACAGCCCAGCCACTAGCTGGCGAATAAAAGCTGGTTGGGGAAACCGGGATACGACGTAGGCAAATGGACGACAGTACCTGTGCGAAAATGATTCAATATTGAAAGCTCTTTCGTCACTGGAACATATTTTTGGAACGTACTGTGGCTACTATGACTGTATATGCGGTCTTGGATATGTGTGGAAGACGGTTGAAGGGGTGGGAGTGAAGTACATTAAAAAACTCAGGTACAATAAAAATTGAAGTAAAAATAAAATGCTGTCCCTGTATATGCAGTGAATTTTCTTTATACAAAAGCTTTATCGATATGATGGTCCGTCTGAACAATATTTCAACCCCTTGCAAGTAATGAATCTAAGTATTTATTAATTTTCAGTAAGTTTGCTGTTCGAACACTGTGCCATGTGCTGCAATGTCAATTACGAACGTAGCTTTATTTGGTTCGTTATTAAATCTAATATATGTCCCATTGTGGAGTACCTTGTTTGTTTACCTGTCATGATAACTCTGTTACTTCGCAATTTGTGTCTCTCGTTTTCCCATAACGTCACTGTGGAACATTATTTATAGTAAGTACACTATTTTTACTGATAACATTACTAATATTATTGGGTTATTTTGTATCCATCCAGAATAACAACTGCACGCATTGTACAGGGACATCATTTTATTTTTACTTCAATTTTTATTGTACCTGAGTTTTTTAATGTACTTCTCTCCCACCCCTTCTACTAATGAAGTTCAACCGTCCTCCACACATACATTCTACACCGCATATACAGTCATAGTAACCTTACGGTTATAGTAAACAGTACGTTCCAAAAATATGTTCGCGTTTTCCAGTGACGAAAGAGCTTTCAATATTGAATCATTTTCGCACAGGTACTGTCGTCCATTTGCCTACGTCGTATCCCGCTTTCCCCCACCAGCTTTTATTCGCCAGCTAGTGGCTGGGCTGTCTTAGCTCTTTTCTGAGAACATTAATTTCTGTTAGGAATTGGACGTCTACGTAATATTATAAACTGTTTAAAATAACTTAAATAAAAGGGCCTCGTTAAGTAATTATCTGTCACGTGATTTCCTCCCTTTCTACGATCCTACGACATAACCACTTGGACGGACAGTAGATAGTAGCCTATGTCTGAGTAATTTTATCTCTTCGGATCGGCCAGATGTGAAGATTGAATTTACAGTACGTAAGGTACTCTTTTATAGAGTAGGTACAGAATTATTTCAACATGAGTTACTAGTACGAAGAACGAAACTGGTAATTGGGATTAGGTACAATAGTCTATAGTGCGATAATATGCACATTAGAACTGAAGCCTGTATCGAAATGAACAGCCACCATTTTAAAAAATGTGTTTAAATATCCATATTATGATTATTTTTCAATTTATCTTCATTCTTTATATTGTACGCTAATGTGCTGTAGACAGTATAATATACACTGCATAATGAATACGTCCACATGGACAGCTCACTTCTTGAGTAAAAACACACATTGTTAATACTGTACTGTATTTTGATTAAACAAAAAGCTAATGAAAATGATCAAACTCAAAAGCACAATATTTCCTAGTTTACGTAAATGGATGAACTACTTTTCTTCCCTCCTATACCTAGTAAAGTGATTTGTTTGTATATTACGCCAGTATCATCGAACTCCAGTCGTGGAAGGGGATAGCAAACGGCGTTGATCCAGAGGTATAGGCAAGTTAATATTAAAAATGTTAGTAAAAATTAAGTGATGTCCCTGTATTCTTCACCTGACATAATTAGGAACACTAAATCCAGACGTTTGAGATGGGCAGGGCATGTAGCACGTATGGGCGAGTCCAGAAATGCATATAGAGTGTTAGTTGGGAGGCCGGAGGGAAAAAGACCTTTGGGGAGGCCGAGACGTAGATGGGAAGATAATATTAAAATGGATTTGAGGAAGGTGGGATGTGATGATAGAGACTGGATTAATCTTGCTCAGGATATGGACCAATGGCGGGCTTATGTGAGGGCGGCAATGAACCTCCGGGTTCCTTAAAAGCCAGTAAGTAAGTATATAGTAATACAGGGACATCATTTTATTTTTACTTCAATTTTTATTGTACCTGAGTTTTTTAATGCACTTCACTCCCACCCCTTCTATCAATGAAATTCAACCGTCTTCCACACAGATCCAAGTCATAGTAGCCTTACCGTCACAGTACGTTCCAAAAATATGTTCGCGTTTTCCAATGACGAAAGAGCTTTCAATATTGCATAATTTTCGCAAAGGTACTGTCGTCCATTTGCCTACGTCGCATTCCGGTTTCCCCCACCTGCTTCTATTCGGCTCTCGGTAAAGGCTAGTGGCTGGGCTGTCTTAGCTCTTTTCTGAGAACATTAATTTCTGTTAGGAATTGGACATATACGTAATATTATACCCATACAACTGTTTAAAATAAGTTAAATAAAAGGGCCTCGTTAAGTAATTAACTGTCACGTGATTTCCCTCCTTTCTACGATCCTGCAACATAATCACTTGGACGGACAGTAGATAGAATGTCTGAGTAATTTTATCTTTTCGGATCGAGCAGAAGTGAAGATTGAATTTACAGTACGTAAGGTACTCTTTTACAGAGTAGGTACAGAATTATTTCAACATGAGTTAGGCCTACTAGTACGAAGGACGAAACTGGTAATTGGAATTACATACATTAATCGAAATGAACCGCCACCATTTTGAAAAATGTGTTTAAATATCCATATTATGATTATTTTTCAATTTAACTTCATTCTCTACAGTTTACGCTAATGGGCTATAGACACTCTAATATACACTGCATAATGAATACGTCCGTATGGACAGCTCAGTTCGTGAGTAAAAACACTCATTGTTAATACTGTGCTGTATTCTGATTAAACAAAAACCTAATGAAAATTATCAAACTCAAAAACGTGATATTTCCTAGTTTACGTAAATGGATGAATTACTTTTCTTCCCTGCTATACCTAGCAAAGTGATTTGTTTGTATATTACGCCATCGAACTCCAGTCATGGAAGGCGTTAGCAACCATTGATTCAAAGGTATAGGCAGGTTAATATCAGAAATGTTAGTAAAAATAAAATGATGTCCCTGTATAATATAATATAATATAATATAATATAATATAATATAATATAATATATATGATATCGGTAAGAATGGTGATTAAATGATGATGATGGTTACTCATGAACTCTAGGCCCGATTGTATAAACCATTTAATCTTAGATCAGAGGTTAAATTGATCCTTGTTTCAGCTGAACTTGGAATTTTGTGTTGTATAAAGTCTAATCTGAGATTAATTTGTCTCAAACTAAAGTCAACTTTGACTGAAGAAATTTCTCCGATTAAGTTAGATGATCCAAGTTCAGTTATTTCTTTTCTGTTTGAACTATACGAGTGATCGATTGTGCAAATAAAATATCCATTATTATTAATATTAATAGATATGTTAGGTACATTTATATATATTTCTTTCAATTTCTTGCTTTAATACACAAACATTCTTATATTTTATAAGGCTCTATCGTGTTCAGCAGTATCAAATAACATAACCTATAATTATATTATGTTTATAACAACCATTAATTATTGATGGATATGATAGGTACATTAATAAATGTTCAATCAACTGTATTACTAAACGAAAATTGTCGTGTTATAAAGCTTTATTATGTTCAGCAGTATCAAACACCATAACATGATAACAACTTCGAGAACAGTCAACCTTCTTCTTATTGTCCGCCATTATTTACATTGCAAAAAAAAAAAAACAGTGTCTCCAACAGAGTGTAATACGGAAAGCCGTGAAAAAGTAGTTGTAAAGTCGCTAGATTTCTCATTATCAACAAAGAAAGATTAAATTTTGTCACTATGGGGTGCTAAAAAGGTCACTAAATTCCCATTTAAGCAATATAAAAGTTAAAAGAAATTGTTGTTGAAAAAGAGTTAAAATCGCTAGATTGGCAACACTGAACAAACCTGTATAACATGGTCCGCGCATCACGTATTTCACCTGTTTATGCGATGTTGCCAAATCCTTTTCACGTGAACTTAGATTGCATTTGAACCAAGGTAATTTGATCACAGAAAAGTTTTGTACAGTAGAAGAAGTGTCTGAACTCGGTTTACTTTTCGATCTTCGATCAAAGTTGATCTTTAGTCGGGGAGTTTTATACAATTGGGCCAAGACTAACGGTGTTCAGCGGATCCTTAACTGCGGAAGTTTCCAAACATTTTCCTAAGCACCGTGTATTTAATCCTCCAATAAGAGGAACAGTGCTAACAAAATAAGCAAATACACCGTAACAGTGAAAACAATGTGGAGGGGGGAAGTGGTGGAAGAGGTCTATATACCAATATTGAGTTCAAAGAAGATTTAGTGGTTGTGTAAAGTTTGGAAATACTTGGACTCGACGTCAGTTACTGCATAAGCTTTTTCGCGTCAAAGACTGGTAACTATAGCAACAGACGACAAGCGAATGAAGATGCTGATTTGACGCGTGCTTGCAACTAAAAATATTCCCTCACTCGAACGCTGTGCCCGTGCCAGGAAACGTTGTTGTGTGTCGTCATCCCTTCGGTTAGTAGTGGCCCATACCATCAATCCCGCCCGGCGCGCTCCTCTCCGGATTTAACTCAAGGTTCAAGCGCTTCAGCAGAATTAAAATTCCTCCATGTTGTATCGGATATTGCACCTTATAATGGGGCCATGGTCCTTGCGAACTTAAGGTTACAAATGGAGGAACGAACTCTTGATTTCGGGCGGTAAATAACATTAACTTTCACACGTGTGAAAACAGAAAAGGTGTTGGTGTTTGGTTAGAAATCCCAGGCCAAAGACATCATTCATTATTATCAGTATCAGTGAACTTTTCTTTTTTAAACGAGTTATTGTGCCTTCGACCCATGATTTGATGCCGTGAAGTACACTATTTCTAAAAAATGACCGAAATAGGCCCTATTCACTAATAATGTAGGCTATACAACAAACTGAAAGCACACTTAATGTTAATTACAATACAAAAATAATTGCCACCTACACTTCTTGTGCAGTTACACATAAATAAAACAATGATTATGGAGAAAAACGCACTTTTGCTGGAACCCGCACCCGTCCTCTTTAGGCCTACTAATTAAAACCAAAATACTATCATATGGTAGGAATTATTACCATTCGGAAAGAAACATAACCTTTAAAATCTTACCTTTTTTTCTTCCATGTAAAGTTTCTTCATACAGTATGTGTAATTTTCTGTTCTTCACTCTGTTATTTTTTTGGCTGGAGCTTCGGTATTATAATAAATAATAATAATAATGCTTACAATAAAATCTCAAAATAAATAGTACCATATAAACACGGAACATAAACATGAAATACGCGGGGAAAGGTATACCAACGCAATAAATTTCACTACATTTTCAGTAACTTCATTGCCAACGTAATAAAAATGTTACTCTATCTTCCAGATAACAATCCTGCAGTTAAAATCCGCTGGTAGTACAGAACAAAATATTTAACTTCCAGATTGCTAAACTGGAGTATACGAATCTGGAGCTTTAACAGGCGATCGTAGTACAGGCCCTTAGTGTTTCAATTTAATGCTGCGGCGGTTCGTAGTGTAAATTCTAGTATTAGTTTATATCTGATCAAGTTAAATTATTGAGTCTAACGTTAGGTAGTAAAGTAGGATTGAGGAAAACTTGTTGCTGGCATTTCTAAGGAATTATCTAGAGTGATTTTCTACTAAAAATACAGGGACATCATTTTATTTTTACTTGCATTTTTATTGTACCTGCATTTCTGAATGTACTTCACTCCCACCCCTTCATTAATGTCCTTGCTCCCGTCAGACACACAAACTTACGGCTGCTCTTGCATTCGAAGTCTTCAAGCAGTGAAGTAAACGCTGCAGTGTATAGTGTGTTTCAGAAATATGGTTGCGTTTTCTATAGAAGAAATAACCTATATCAATAATATCGTACTAAAAATTATATTCAAGAAACGATAAATTCAATTTCAGAGAATATGCTTCAAAATGTTTATATTAATATGCGTAAAGAATTGAAGCCTGCATTGTAATGAACGGCAACCATTTTCAGTAACTTGTTTAAAAATTCAGACTAGCTTATTTTGAATTGAGGTGGCTAGAAGCAAAGGAATGCTAGTGACATGAGTTAAGTGCATCCAGTGTAAGCTAAAGTATCTAAAATTTTAGTGGCAAAGGAATATTTTAATCGCATCACATATTAAAATTTAAATAAACATTTCACCGATTTTACGAAAGCTTAAATATTTAAATATTTAAACCCCATTTTCTCAAAAGTAATTTAAGTGCACTTACAGCCCTTTACTTATGACCCCCTCAATTTAAGTGCACTCTCTATATTATGCTAAATCAAGTAGACATTACTAACGAGCATAGCCACCTGAAAAGTTGAGTTGAAAAAAAAAAAGTTACTACTCTGCTGTATTTTAATAAATTCCGTAAAAGTGGTGATCAAACTGAAAATCGTAATATTGTATTTCCCTACAAAATAAGTGGATACACTACTTTTCTCTCCTCCTGTACCTAGTAAAATGATTTGTTTACATATTGCACTAGTAACATCAAACTCCTGTAATGGAAGGGGGCAACAGTGTTTCCGAGTATAGCCAGGTTAATGTTAAAAATGTTGGTAAAAATAAAGTGATGTGTCCACACCTGTGGAGTAACGGTCAGCGCGTCTGGCTGCGAAACCAGGTGGCCCGGTTTCGATTCCCGGTCGGGGCAAGTTACCTGGCTGAGGTTTTTTCCGGGGTTTTCCCTCAACCCAATGCGAGCAAATGCTGGGTAACTTTAGGTGCTGGATCCCGGACTCATTTCACCGGCATTATCACCTTCATCTCATTCAGACGCTAAATAACCAAGATGTTGATACAGCGTCGTAAAATAACCCAATAAAATAAAATAAAGTGATGTCCCTGTACTAGTAGCTATTATTACGATATGTTACTAACTGCATATGTTACTAACCCCAAGTTATCTGGCTTCTTTTCTTGTGTATTTATGCTCCAATCATAACCCAAATACTCGATCTCAGATCACCGGTACATTGAGTATACCTCATCATAACACTTCCCGATACTCTTCACCATTCAGTATTTCAATTTCTCGCCATTGGAATATCCTTCTTCATTCCTTATTATCCCATATCTGCCTAGTGTTGCGTTTTCGCAACATTCTGCATTAATTATTGTTCTGCAAAAATGCAAAGAAATGAATTACAAAATTAACTTTTATTTCATTGTTGTGTATACTAGAAGAATCAAAGGAGCCTGCAGCACAATAATTAACTTCCATTTCAGTTTCATGTGGCGGTGCGAAAATTATGGAAATATTCAACAAAAAAAAGTTATGGGCATAAATGGGCTAAGAAGCAAACAATTACAGTAATGTCAATCGAAGTAATTGTTAAAATAATAAAAAAAATTATATATCTATACTAATAATAAATCTGTAGCCGAAATTTTTCTGGTAGTTTTCGATTTTCCAAAAATAATTGGTCCTAACATATATAATTAACCACCCTGAAACCGAAAATCGCATTTTTGAAATTTTTGTTTGTATGTCTGTCTGTATGTTTGTTACCTTTTCACGCGATAATGGCTGAACCGATTTATATGAAAATTGGAATATAAATTAAGTTCGTTGTAACTTATATTTTAGGCTATATGGCATTCAAAATACTTTATTTAAAAGGGGGGTTATAAGGGGGCCTGAGTTAAATAAATCGAAATATCTCGCTTATTATTGATTTTTGTGAAAAATGTTACATAACAAAAAAAGTTTCTTTAAAAATGATTTCCGATAGTTATATTCTTTACAAAATTTTGATAGGACTGATATTTAATGAGATAAATGAGTTTTAAAATTAAAATAATGCCATCTAAGACGGTGCAATGAATTAAGAACAAATGACTTCGTCTATAAGGGGCCTTGGACAACAACAATCGAAACAGGGGCCTTGGACATCAACAATCGAAAGCTATTAAACATAGCCTACAGAGAATGTTTCTGTGTTTGTATGAAGTAATATCAGAAGCTAAATTAACCGATTTGTATTATTAATTATTATTTCACCATTGGAAAGTGTAGTTTCTCTAGATGGACATAATGCTATAATGTTATTACAGTAACGTCTGAGTAAATCGAGGACAGGTAAGATTAAAATAGCTTCTTATGCACAGAAAATTTGATAGGCTATTTTGTACATTCGTTTTCTGTATTTCTTAAAATAATATTTATGTACACTCATTTTAATCTCAGAGAATTAACGAACAACGAGAGTGTATTGATTTAGTATGCAGTAATAGTACGTTAGCTTAGCAATCCATTATTTTATAATTCAAATTTTAACTATGCTCAGTTGAATCGTGTTAAAATACATAAAATATATATGCAATAAATGCAATGCAAAAAAAATTGGGTAATGAGCGAAGCAGATTACCTTGCGCTGTTGTAAAAGTTGTTCCCTGGATCAAACGTCCTATTTTAATTATGTAATTACTTTATATTTATTTCTAACAGGTGCAGCGGAGCGCACGGGTATGGCTAGTTACAAATAAAAATCATATTATTAGAAGAAATTTTAGTTTAGGAAAGCTTACAGTCTAAGCAGTCTATTTGACAGCCGGGTTTTGAAATTAGTAAATGTCTGAGAGCCCCTTAACCCATTTATGGCCATAACTTTTTTTTTGTTGTTGTTGAATATTTTCATAATTTTCGCACCGCCACATGAAACTGAAATGGAAGTTAATTATTGTGCTGCTTCTCAACCGAATAATAACAGGCATTTCCCATATTTATTCTGTGTTTAATTTCCTCCCGAATATCATTTATATTAATTGTTACTGTTGCTCCAAGATATTTGAACTTTTCCACCTCTTCAAAAGATAAATTTCCAATTTTTGTATTTCCATTTCGTACAATATTCTCGTCACGAGACATAATCATATATTTTGTCTTTTCGGGATTTACTTCCAAACCTATGTCTTTACTTGCTTCCAGTAAAATTCCCGTGGTTTCCCAAATCTATTGTGGATTTTCTCCTGACATATAAATAAATAAATAAATGAATACATAAATAAATAAGTAAATAAGTAACCAAGTAACCGAGTAAATAAGTAAGGAAGGAAGTAAGGAAGTAAATAAATAAATAAATAAATAAATAAATAAATAAATAAATATTGTGCTTTTTTCGTTCACTTTTAAATTATTGTGTCAGATTTTGGGGGAATTCACCTTCTTTGGGTGAAATCATTTATTTGGCCAAAAAAAAAAAAAGCTACTCGTATAAGATGTATTGAACGACCTCTGAAAAAAGATTCTTGCAGATAAAGTTTTATTTCTTGTCTTCCTTGTTCATTTATTATAATTTGGTTTATGTCGGGGAACATAGACATTTTTTGAACGCTCTCTTTATCAAAATTGAAGGGCTCAGAGCACAGTGGCGATATTCCATCTGGAAAATATCTGTGAAAAATGAGTATTTCTAAATGTAAATAACAAATAAAATGCTGATATCAGAGCACTGTGACGATTTGTACATATTTCCTTCAAAAGTAAGGATAATCTTACTACAAAATATGCCAGTAGCTCAATTTTCATGAAAAGTGGAATTAACGTTATTTGTGCTCTGAGCCCCTCAATTATGGGAGTAGAAATGAGCATGTTTGGGGCGTAAGTATATCACAGTTAAGTAAGACAGCAAACAAGTTTAATTCTTTAAGAATCTTTCACAAAATTTAACAAAATTATCTTTAAACATATTTTGTAAAATTCAAAATGGTTAAAAACAAAAACTTGTTACAATGTAAATGAATTTCTGTTATGTAAAATTCCAGCCACTGAATTATTCTGTTACACATTCAGGAATTCCACCACACAACACATCCTGAAAGTTCGTGAGATCGTGCACATGTACTTATTCTACCTCTCTGCACAATGTTGAAACATTCAGCGACTTTTAATTCTCACATCCAATTTGTAGAGTTCCCTCTTGAACAGATCAACAAGTTCCTTTTAGTACTCTGAAGGTCAATTGCTGGTGAGTCCTCAAACGAATCGTTAACTAAGCGGCTAGAGTCACTAGAGAATCGAATTATCACGCTGCATACCTTAGTTCAAATCTCAATATGGGTCCGTGATGTGTATGTTAAGTTGGAATTTTCCCTACTGACATTGTTTTCCCCTTTTTCCATTTTTCCAATTTCGTCATCATCATTACTTTATTGTCCTCAATACCTTCTCTTTTTCTTTTCATTCGAAGAGGTTCTTTAATTTTTTCTCTATTACAGTCCAAGATTTTGTCGCAAATTAGTTACCTGATATTTTACACCTCTTGCAAGTCTTCTAAAATTCTATTTTGTTTCTTTTGTCATTACTATTTTCAGTTTCATGATACTTCCAGTCGTTCCTCGTAGGCTATTCTCTCTCATCATATATTCCTAATCATCGTATTCTCGTCCTCGTAATATTCTCCTGATCCTCGTATTTTTCTCATTGTATTCGCCTAATCCTCGTAAACGTCTCGTAATATTCTTCTGATCTTCTGATCCTAAACCTCGTATTCTTCTCATAATATTCTCTTATTCCTCGTATTCTTCTCGTAATATTCTCCTATTCCTCGTATTCTTCTCGTAAAATTATCCTAAATCTCGTATTCTTGTCGTAATATTCTATTCCTCGTATTCTTCTCGTAATATTCTCCTATTCCTCGTATTCTTCTCGTAAAATGATCCTAAACCTCGTATTCTTCTCGTAATATTCTATTCCTCGTATTCTTCTCGTAATATTCTCCTATTCCTCGTATTCTTCTCGTAAAATGATCCTAAACCTCGTATTCTTCTCGTAATATTCTATTCCTCGTATTCTTCTCGTAATATTCTCCTATTCCTCGTATTCTTCTCGTAAAATTATCCTAAATCTCGTATTCTTCTCGTAATATTCTCCTATTCCTCGTATTCTTCTCGTAAAATTATCCTAAATCTCGTATTCTTGTCGTAATATTCTATTCCTCGTATTCTTCTCGTAATATTCTCCTATTCCTCGTATTCTTCTCGTAAAATGATCCTAAATCTCGTATTCTTCTCGTAATATTCTCCTATTCCTCGTATTCTTCTCGTAAAATTATCCTAAATCTCGTATTCTTCTCGTAATATTCTCCTATTCCTCGTATTCTTCTCGTAAAATTATCCTAAACCTCGTATTCTTCTCGTAATATTCTCCTATTCCTCGTATTCTTCTCGTAAAATTATCCTAAATCTCGTATTCTTCTCGTAATATTCTCCTATTCCTCGTATTCTTCTCGTAAAATTATCCTAAATCTCGTATTCTTCTCGTAATATTCTCCTATTCCTCGTATTCTTCTCGTAAAATTATCCTAAATCTCGTATTCTTCTCGTAATATTCTCCTATTCCTCGTATTCTTCTCGTAAAATTATCCTATACCTCGTATTCTTCTCGTAATATTCTATTCCTCGTATTCTTCTCGTAAAATTATCTTGATTCTCGTAATAGTCTCCTAATCCTCGTATTCTTCTTGTAATATTCTTCTGAATCTCGTATTCTTCTCATAATATTCTCCTGATTCTCGTATTGTCTTTCTCGTTACATTCGCTTGTTCCTATTATTCTTCTGGTAACATTCTCTCCTATTCTCATTATCGAAACATTCTCCCAATTCTCATATTCTTCTCGAACTTCTCCTGGCCCTGGTATTCTCATTCCCGTAACGTTCTCCTGATCCTCATATTCTCATTCTCCTGATTCTTATTTTTTCCTTCTCGTAACATTGTCTTTATTCTCGTATTTTCATTCTCATAATATTCTCCTGATCCTCATATTCTCATTCTCGTAACGTTCTCCTGATATTTATATTTTCCTTCTCATAACATTCTCTTTATCCCCATGCTTTCATTCTCATAATATTATCCTGATACTTATGTTTTCCTTCTCATAACATTCTCTTTATCCCCGTATTCTCATTTTCGTAATATTCTCTTGATACTCGTATACTAATTCTCGTAACATTCGTCTGATACTTAAATAATTATTCCTTCTCGTAACATTCTCTTTATCCCCGATCCTCATATTCTCATTCTCGTAAAATTCTCCTGATTCTTATTTTTTCCTTCTTATAACAAAATCTTTATCCCCATATACTCATTCTCGTAACATTATTCTGATACTTGTATTCTTCTTCTCGTAACATTCTCTCGATTCTCGTATTCCTCTTGTAACATGCTCTCATCTCGTCATATTATGCTAGTCCACGTGTTCTCTTAGCTTCATATTCTCGTAATTTTCATATTCTTTTCCCATCATATTCTGCTGAGTCCCGTATTCTCGTCTGCCACATTTTCTTCATCGTATTCTCGTAGTCATATTTGTCGTATACTGTATATGTTTGAATGCAGTCTCCTTCGGCAGATGTTTTATGTATGGTTTCATTTTATGAACGTTCCCATCGCAACTCCTCTTCTTTTTGCTATGGAAATAAAGTGAGATCTTTCTTTCCTTTCTTGTGATAGGAGCTGCAGGTGATGATGCACCGTTTCCTTATACGTGAATATTTATGCAGAAATAGTTGATGGGTGTACTTTATATGGACTTATCTAGTGCCACGCTGAATCACGCTCTCAACTTAAGATGTCTTGAATATGATACACTGTTCAGACTTTCTTCCAGAAGGACCTTGACATAAATGGCAACGAATGTTGGGCTTTGAAGAACTGAAATGAAATAAAACAAAATATACATGATACCTATATTATACAGAGTGTTTCAAAAGTGATGGTCAATACAGATGAAAAGTACAAACTAACACGAGAAAAAAGATACAATACACATTGGTCCACAAATGAACCGTTGTCGAGATAATGCACATTTTCTGTTGAGATTCCTCGCTGACTTAGAACAGACGTGCAGACATCCTGAACTGAATTCTATCTAGAGCAGGTGTTCAAAATGCTGTCCATACATCTGAACGCAACGTTGTACTCTTCTCTGTGGTGAGCTGCGAATCCTCTCGGAGAGTCCTGGATCATTCTTTATTTGCTGAAAGGCACATCCAGTCCGAAACCGCAATTCCTGAAGTATGTTGACCTCAGAAGTGTAAGCCAAGCTTTTTAAATGACCCCAAACACAAATCTCTCCGATTTAAATCTGGTGATCTAGAAGGCCACAGTATAGGCCCTCCTCTGTCTAAGGGAATATCGAATGAACGGTTAATTTGCGGTACAATATTTATTGGAGCTTTTTTTCTTAGGACTATTTAAATTTGCATTTTTCATCTGTAAATTATTGATGGTCACCTTTGAAATACTCTGTATAAAAAATATACGAATTTGAGAGAACATAACATAGTAATGAAATATTAGGCTACAGAGTGACTAAGAGGTATGGAATATTGATTTAACTTTTTAATTTCTATAATCATTAAAAATACTGTGTATAAGAGTTGTTTGAATTAAACCAACAAATTTTGCACAAGTTTGTAAAACAGTAGTTTTTCATTTTGTATAGGATGTGGAAAATGATGTATTGCATGGGTATTATTTTTTAATTACACCAGTGATATTCATTTTCAATTTTGTGTTCTGTAAGTCTTAAAATGCATGAAATCATAAAAATCATCACTACCAAACTTTCTTTGAAACTAATACTTACTTACTTACTGGCTTTTAAGGAACCCGGAGGTTCATTGCCGCCCTCACATAAGCCCGCCATTGGTCCCTATCCTGAGCAAAATTAATCAATTCTCTATCATCATATCCCACCTCCCTCAAATCCATTTTAATATTATCTTCCCATCTACTTCTCGGCCTCCCTAAAGGTCTTTTTCCCTCCGGCCTCCCAACTAACACTCTATATGCATTTCTGGATTCGCCCATACGTGCTACATGCCCTGCCCATTTCAAACGTCTGGATTTAATGTTCCTAATAATTATGTCAGGTGAAGAATACAATGCGTGCAGTTCTGTGTTGTGTAACTTTCTCCATTCTCCTGTAACTTCATCCCTCTTAGCCCCAAATATTTTCCTAACCACCTTATTCTCAAACACCCTTAACCTATGTTCCTCTCTCAAAGTGAGAGTCCAAGTTTCACAACCATAAAGAACAACCGGTAATATAACTGTTTTATAAATTCTAACTTTCAGATTTTTTGACAGCAGACTAGATGACAAAAGCTTCTCAACCGAATAATAACAGGCATTTCCCATATTTATTCTGCGTTTAATTTCCTCCCGAGTGTCATTTATATTTGTTACTGTTGCTCCAAGATATTTGAATTTTTCCACCTCTTCGAAGGATAAATCTCCAATTTTTATAGTTCCATTTCATACAATATTCTCTTTGAAACTAATAGATACTAATATTGTATATTTACTGTCTTAACTGAAAGTAGGGCCTAAGGGTTTTCTAAATAGTGTTTTCATCACCATTACCTATAATAAAATTTTTGATCATAAGATTCTCAGTTCTTAAGGTCAAGAGCAATGCTGTATCTAATGAAGTCAGCATATATTTTGTTTCAGAGGTTGTAGTAACAGACGATGTTTGATTTTGTAAGACAGTTGGCACCTGCTGGCTGTTGATAGCGAACACTCTGCTGGTGGCGTCATGATAGGGATTATAACGGGTGACACAGGAGGGGCGACCTCCCGACCCAGTGAACTCACGTCTATATAAACTTGTTATGAGTCATTGTCCGAACCCACTGTCTTGCCAGCGAGCATCTGACAAGTGGAAGCAACAATTAACTGGTCCGTTGGCAGAATTCAGCCTTTCCCCTATATATACTACACAGTACATGCATCCCGGTGCCAGTCAGAATGAAGGATAAATGGCTTATAGCTGCGTTTGAATCGGCCCTATTGTCACCTTACTTCGTTTTTGTCCTTTTCTTTCTATTAATATTCCAATCACTATTCTTATTTCTCTCTTTCTCTCGTTTCCTCCCTTTTTGTTTTCTGATTATAAAAAGCTGAAGAGAAAATGCTGTAATGTTGCAAAAAGTCATTACAATTTTTTTATAATACGGAAATATTCATATACTGTACATGTTCTTATTATCCCCTTTACCGGTACCGAAAATGTGGTTTCGACCATACCGTTTTTCTACACAAGGTGAACCGTAAGTAATATCATTAAATTAAGGGGATTATTCTTTGAGATATTTCAAACGAAACGTTTACCACAATTTTGCTAATTTTTGCTTCCTTTTCGAGATAAAAATTGTTTAATATAAAACATATCATATCAGGTTTTGGGAAAGGCATTGATTTAATTCCCAATATGTTCAGTCTAAATTTAAGAGAGCAAAGTATTATGATAATAAATTATTGAAAGAATTTTATTTTCTACTTTAAATAAGTTCTTATGCAGGAATTTGACTTTTCGTTCTTAAATGGAATTTTAAAATATTACTTTTCAAATGTTAGGTGTTGGATATGAGATATATCTTGCTGCAGTGTTTTCATTGCATCGGGACACATTTTGAACTTCTGAATGTTTTCATAAAGTGACAGGAGTATGCGTTGTAGTTCAATATTTTCATATGTAAAGTGCTAGATCTATACCTTTTTACAGAAGTATTTCAGATAAATAAATGTATTTTAGAAAGCATCATTTGTATATTAGAGAAGTCAAATATATTTCATAGAGCATCATTTGTGTGTTAGTTGAGACAATTCTATTTTAGAAAGCGCCAATTTAATTTCAGTTCAGTCAGTTGTATTTCAGAAATCATTTGCATTTCAGATAGTTGCATAATAAAATAACATTTTTATACAGGCACCGATTTCTTAACACAATGTTTAAACTTTGTCCAACTAGTCGCTTCCAAATACCTTTTCAACAATAACACCCCATCTGAGAAAAATCCAATGAAACCACAGTGAAATTTTTTATATTGAACAGAACTTGAAAATAGCAGATTATGGGTTCATACATCTGAAACGCAATTTACTTTTTCTGAAATACAAATGACGCTATTTGAAATACAATTTACTTTTATTCTGAAATACAAGAGATGTTTTCTGAAAAGCAATACACTATTTCCGAAATAAAATTGATTAATCTGAAATACAAATGACACTTCCTGAAATTAACTTGATTACTCTGAAATACAAATGACACTTTCTGAAATTACACTGATTAATCTGAAATATATATTACACTTTCTGAAATTAAATTGATTAATCAGAAATTGAGTTGATTAATCTGAAATACAAATGACTTTTTCTGAAATTGATTTGATTAATCTGAAATACAAATGACACTTTCTGAAATTAAATTGATTAATCTGAAATATAAATTACGCTTTCTGAAATTGAAATGATTAATCTGAAATACAAATGACTCTTTCTGAAATTAAATTGATTAATATGAAATACAAATGACTATTTCTGAAATTAAATTGATTAATCTGAAATACAAATGAATTTTCTGAAATTAATTTGATTAATCTGAAATACAAATTACTCTTTCTAAAATTAAATTGATTAATCTGAAATACAAATTAATTTTCTGAAGTTAAGTTGATTAATCTGAAATACAAATGATACTTTCTGAAATTAAATTGAATAATCTTAAATAAAAATTATACTTCTGAAATTAAATTGATTAATCTGTAATACAAATAACGCTTTCTGAAATTAAATTGAATAATCTTAAATACAAATGATACTTCTGAAATTAAATTGATTAATCTGAAATACAAATGACGCTTTCTAAAAAAAGTTGATTAATCTGAAATACAAATGACACTTTCTGAAATTAAATTGATTAATCTGAAGCATAAATGCCACTTTCTGAAATTAAATTGATTAATCTGTAATACAAATGGCACTTTCTGAAATTAAGTTGATTCATATGGAATACAAATTACATTTTCTGAAATTAAATTGATTAATCTGAAATACAAATGACGCTTTCTAAAAAAAGTTGATTAATCTGAAATACAAATGACACTTTCTGAAATTAAATTGATTTATCTGAAATACAAATGACGCTTTCTAAAAAAAGTTGATTAATCTGAAATACAAATGACACTTTCTGAAATTAAATTGATTAAACTGAAATACAAATGACGCTTTCTGAAATGAAGTTTATTAATCTGATATACAAATGACACTTTCTGATTAATCTGATATACAAATGACACTTTCTGAAATTAAATTGATTAATCTGAAATAGAAATGACGCTTTCTGAAATTAAATTGATTAATCTGAAATACAAATGACATTTTTTTAAATTAAGTTGATTAATCTGAAATACAAATGACATTTTCTGAAATTAAATTGATTAATCTGAAATACAAATGGCGCTTTTTGAAATTAAGTTGTTTAATTTGAAATGCAAATAACATTTTGTGAAATTAAATTGACCGGTTCTGAAATACACGTGGAAAAGATGTAGTACTGAAGTACTATACTAGGAATGGCAACCCCAGTCTGCGTCACTTCATCTTTGCTGCGGCGCCTTCAGATTAAGGTGATTTCCCCTCACAGATATCACTTCCCGGCTGTCGTCGTAGCACGTAAAATCTGCATGTTTCTGTACAATACTGTTGAGGTGTCTCTTTTCCGCAGTTGGAGCGCGAGATGATGACTCCTGTACTGGTGAGATGGGGCGGAGCGGTAATGGCAGACTGTAATTTAGTGATATCGGCGAGTTAGCGTTCGTAGTTGGGTCGGAGATCAAGTGCTCAGTGTCAAAGCCCGCATTAAAATGTCAGGAGACGGCCAGCCATTGTGATGCTCTGAATAGGTGAATCCTGTACAGTCAACCAAACTGACACAACCCGTCTAAAGTTACGGGTTTTAAAAGCATGGAAGATTTTGTAGTACATACCGAATGAAGTGAAAGGTTTCTACACAGAACTGTACACATGGCCTACGACCAACAAAGATAGTAATTCCAGTGGAAGCGAAGATTGAAAAAAATAAGTTCATTAATGTTCTGACATACAAATAGGCGTCCACACCTGTGGAGTAACGGTTAGCGCGTCTGGCCGCGAAACCAGGTGGCCCGGGTTCGATTCCCGGTCGGAGCAAGTTACCTGGTTGAGGTTTTTTCCGGGGTTTTCCCTCAACCCAATATGAGCAAATGCTGGGTAACTTTCGGTGCTGGACTCCGGACTCATTTCACCGGCATTATCACCTTCATCTCATTCAGTAAAATAACTTACTAAAATAAAAAAAATTAAAAAAAGGCTATTCAGTCATGCTTCCCAACTCTTTGATGATTAGCCATTTACCACATAAGATTTCGAAAATTATTACATTTAATGAGTTATATTCAAATCATAATATTTATATTTAACTGTTTTACTATAAAAAAAGGCCTTTATCACTAGAATAGTTTATTTTTAAAACCCCACAAGTGACAAAAACAAAACTTTTGGGAAATCAATAAAAACTGTTTAGTTTAATTAATTTTATTTTAATTGCCAAAATGTATTTAGCAAGTGATATTAGTTGCTAAATTTTAGGTTTATTCGTTATTAGTTGTGTTTTATAATATATAAAGTTCCCCAAAAATAAATTAGTTAGGATGTTATGGGATTTTTTCAACAAACAAAATTGAAAGTAAGCAAAGCATTGCTATTTTTCTAAGTATTAGAATGAATGAAAGCAAGTATGAACAAATGTTATAATCTATATAAAAACTACAGTATAAAGTCAAAAAAAAATTTGGTCAAGTTTTATTACTCTACTGCCACTTCCAACGGACTCCTAACGAATATTCACACGTTTATCACTGGGATTATGGCGCTGGAAATCAATTTAGAACACTTTTATCTCAGCCACGACATATTTTAATTTTTATTGTACAATATAAATGCAATTATCACTACAACGACACAATAATTCTTGCAGATAACACAGAAACAACTTCGGAAACGTAATTAACAGAGTCGCAGTTTCACTTCACTTCCACTAGATGACTCTTGAGTTCCAGGCTGTAGGCGTAGCAGGGATTCCAATATCGCAAACGAAATGAAACTGTGAGGAATGTTACAACAGGTGTGCTAAACGTTAGGAATGTTACAATAGGTGTATAGTACGTTAGGTTAGGTTAGGTTAGGTTAGGTTAGGTTAGGTTAGGTGTGTAAGATAATATGAATGGTTACCACAGTTGACGACACTGCAATCATTCTCCCACTGCACCTCAAATAACGTCACAACGACGGAATATGGCCGCCTTCTTCCTTCAAGTACGACGATTTTCCTATATAAGAAAGGAACCTATTTAGGGCGGGACCACAGCTCTCCCAATGATCACATCGAGTTTCTACTACTCCACACTACAAAACTAAGGTATTTTCAGTGTTTGTTTTTAATTTTCTTTGCTGGCAGTACATTAATAAAACTTCACCAAATTTTTTTTTCTGCTGCAACAGACATTTTTCTTATCAGGATTTAAAAGGAATGAAGTAATTGATGTTTAGATTGTCAAAACCAATAAATGTTAGTTTATTACTCTGTGTGTAAAACAGTTTTCTACATTATGTCTTTTACATATAAATTACACGTAAAATACGTAGAAGTAATTTACTCGCCCAACCTTGCCTCTACCATTGGTTGAATAGCAATTATCCTTCTCCCTTTGTCTGCAGGCAATGTTTACATCTAATTTACAATTCATTTTTATGTATCAATATGCCTGGTAAATTATTAATAAGTATTTAATGAATTTCAATCTTAAGGCATATAAACTTGCAAATCTTTATTTGCTATTTAATAACAATGTATGAACGTTTTCGCCGTTTAGGGCATCTTCAGATATAACAAATCATATTATCTGGACCTATAATAACATATTATGCAAATAACAAATTTATGTTAAATAATTACACCCAACAGTAATTCTTTAACACAAACAACATTTTTAACAAGTAATCTTATAATAATAATTATCTGCGTCTCTATATAATAACTTGTCTATATTTTGCATTTATTATTATCTCTTCATCTCTATTTTCAGGTGAAACAATTACAAAACACACAACATCAACTACGAAAACTATCTTGAACTTACGACAATTCTCAGCCATGATTACTCTAAATATTTTATTATCTTCATTATAAAATTTAAATTTTAACATTGACTAATTCAATCACTGTATATCAATTGTAAAATAGTCATCAACGTCAAACAACATTCATTCAAATGCCAACGGCCTCTCTAAGCGAAATAATTACAAAACACAAGAACATTAACTACGCATACTATCTTGTAACTTACGACAACTTTCAGCCATGATTACTTTAAATATTTTATTATCATCATTGTAAATTTTAAAATTAACATCATTGACAAATTTTAAACATTGGATATTAATTGTAACATGAGCTATATGTATAAAATAAAATATTCGTCCAGTCTAAGTTCAAATTCAAAGATTATCTCAATATTCATCCTGTATCATGTTATATCTACATAAAGCTCATGAATTTCATGTATCACATATATTGTTGTCTATTTTCCTTGTTATTTGCATAATATGTTATTATAGGTCCAGATAATATGATTTGTTATATCTGAAGATGCCCTAAACGGCAAAACGTTCATACATTGTTATTAAACAGCAAATAAAGATTTGCAAGTTTATATGCCTTAAGATTGAAATTCATTAAATACTTATTAATAATGTTTACATCGCCTGTCAGACAAGGACCGAAGTATAATGGTGATTCGGAATATTTGCAAATGTGAGGGTGTTATTATTATTATAATTATTATAAACAGACAAAACTATGAGCAACTATCCGTACAGCGAACAACTCGTGTAACATCTCTACGCGTGTATGCGACCTCTGGCTAGGGGTCACGACCTGGTCTCCCATCAATCAAATGTCCAGCCACCAATTCGTATTGTTTAACCTTGCAACAGGTCAAGTTTCGCTAACAAAAACATTTCATTGCCGCGATTAGTATGGAAGCCCTGGGAGCAATTCAGCGCTGTACACGAAGGGACGGTCGTAACTATTGATTAGACGGGACAGTCCGTATTAAATAAATAATACGCAATTAATTGAAGGTAATAAAATTAAATTTGAAATGCTGTGGTAATTACAATAATAGTCCACTTGCATGTTCGAACCCCGCCTGCGATATGAACGTTGTTTTAGTGCGGTGATGTTTGAACCAGTGAGTTTTGCGTAAGTCCAGCGGACCAAGTTCAATTTAGAGTAGCAGAATGGATATTTTTCTTCTCACATAATATTAGTATCATTTATCTTGTATTTGGCCCTTGTTGACTCATGTGTTCGTGTTCACCGCGTTACTCTTTGTAAACGTTTAACAGCAAAAACCTGAATTAAATATTATTATTATTATTATTATTATTACTGTAGTAATCATTAAGGTGCGGATTCTTATGTAATTAAATATTCTTTTTGCGTGTGATAAAACACAATTAACAAAGTTAAAAATTCCGAACATGAAGTTTCAAGTTTAAACCCCGAATTTTATTTCACATAAAACACATACTTACTTACTTACAAATGGCTTTTAAGGAACCCGAAGGTTCATTGCCGCCCTCACATAAGCCCGCCAGCGGTCCCTATCCTGTGCAAGATTAATCCAGTCTCTATCATCATACCCCACCTCCCTCAAATCCATTTTAATATTATCCTCCCATCTACGTCTCGGCCTCCCTAAAGGTCTTTTTCCCTCCGGTCTCCCAACTAACACTCTATACGCATTTCTGGATTCGCCCATACGTGCTACATGCCCTGCCTATCTCAAACGTCTGGATTTAATGTTCCTAATTATGTCAGGTGAAGAATACAATGCGTGCAGTTCTGTGTTGTGTAACTTTCTCCATTCTCCTGTAACTTCATCCCGCTTAGCCCCAAATATTTTCCTAAGCACCTTATTCTCAAACACCCTGAACCTATGTTCCTCTCTCAGAGTGAGAGTCCAAGTTTCACAACCATACAGAACAACCGGTAATATAACTGTTTTATAAATTCTAACTTTCAGATTTTTGGACAGCAGACTGGATGATAAGAGCTTCTCAACCGAATAATAACACGCATTTCCCATATTTATTCTGCGTTTAATTTCCTCCCGAGTGTCATTTATATTTGTTACTGTTGCTCCAAGATATTTGAATTTTTCCACCTCTTCGAAGGATAAATCTCCAATTTTTATATTTCCGTTTCGTACAATATTCTGGTCACGAGACATAATCATATACTTTGTCTTTTCGGGATTTACTTCCAAACCGATCGCTCTACTTGCTTCAAATAAAAATCTATCATAAACACATAAATCTTGGAGCTTTTAAAATTAAATAATTTTTTACAAGAACTTTTAAATATTTTAAAACCAATTCAATTATGTCACTCAGAAGTACGTTATTTCTTTTTAAGAATTCTTGGTTGCTTCGAGTTTCTACGCGCTGTGTGGTGTATCCGTGATTCATTTTCGTAATACTATCGCCTCAAGTTCTGAGAACTGCTAGGCAGCATATCAGTGTTATTATTAGAGAATAAATTAACATTGACAAGGAGGATAGATCTTGCAACACATAATTAGGAATGTTTATTGTTGCTGAAGATGATTTGATTCCACGGTTTGTTTGTGAAACACAACAGATAAGAGCTCGGGTATGAACATTATTTAATTTAAACAAATCTCTCGCCTCTCGCTCATGTCTATCAAGTAAGGCAATATATATTATCCTGTGATTCCCTGTTATCGGGCTTCGTCAATCGATATCCTTCAATATATACTGAAAGATGGTTATTTAAAAAACGATTTGGCTTTCCTATTAGCAAATTTAAGCTTTTTGTGTGACACCATAAAAAAAAACTCGAAACATCCAAAAACCTGTTGTCTAAAACAGGGAGGTACGTGCCGTGGAAATTAAACTAGACTCTCACCAGGTTCAGAAGCACAAGTACTAAGGGACAAATTCCAGAATGTGTTTGGGAAAAACAGTGGATATATAAAAAAAAAGTGTAAAGTTGCTCAAGTATTGGAGGATGTGTCTGTAGGTGAAATTGACGGTGTACTGTATGTGTTTGTGAAATTCTTCTCTTTAAATATGCACGTCTGACGTCCTGTGATGTGAAAAGATCGTTTTCACAGTATAAGTCGTTGTTCAGAGATAAACGGCATGCATTTGTGATGGAGAATTTGGAGATGACCTTTGTTGTTCACTGCAATTCTCGGCCAACTACTAGCACTCAAGTGTGGTTGGTGAGTAGCTACCTAGTAACATTTTTTTTCCAAGCTAAGTAAGGTATTTTTGTCATATTTAAAAAAAAATATATATACATTTTTTTTTTATTTTTATCAAATATTTTCGTACTTTTTAGCACATAAAAAATAAATGTGTATTTAAAATTTTTTGCACATAAAAATCCGCTCCCTAGTGATCATAATAGAAATGCAATAATAATAATAATAATAATAATAATAATAATAATAATAATAATAATAATATAAAGTTACAAATGGCTTTTAGAAAACACGGAGATTCATTGCCATCCTCACATAAGTCCTTCATTGGTCCGTATCCTGAGCAAGATTAATTCAGTCTCTATCATCACATCTCACCTCCCTCAAATCCATTTTAATATTATCTTCCTATCTACGTCCCGCCTCCCCCCAAAGGTCTTATTCCTTCCGGCCTCCAAACTAACAATCTAAATGCATATTCGTCCATACGTGCTACATGCCCTGCCCATCTTAAACGTCTGGATTTAATGTTCTTAATTATGTCAGGTAGAGAATACAATGCATGCAGTTCTGGGTTGTGTAACTTTCTCAATTCTCCTGTAAATTCATCCATCATAGCCCCAAATATTTTCCTAAGCATCTTATGCTCAAACACCCCTAACCTCTGCTCTTCTCTTAAAGTTAGAGTCTAAGTTTCACAACCATACAGAAGAACTGGTAATATAATTGTTTTATAAATTCTAACTTTCAGTATTTTTGACAGCAGACTGGATGATAAAAGCTTCTAAACCGAATAATAGCAGGCATTTCCCCATATTTATTCTGTGTTTAATTTCCTCCCGAGTATCATTTATATTTATTACTGTTGCTCCAAGATATTTGAATTTTTCCACCTCTTGAAAGGTTACAATTTTTATATTTCCATTTCGTACAATATTCTGGCAACGAGACATAATCATTTATTTTGTCTTTGTGAGATTTACTTCCAAATCTGTCTCTTTACTTGCTTCAAGTAAAATTCTCGTGTTTTGCCCTAATCGTTTGTGGATTTTCTCCTAACATAGTCACATCAACCGTATAAACAAGGAGCTCATGTAACCCGTTCAATTCCAAACCCTGTTATCCTGGACTTTCCTAATGACAAGTTGGAAAGTAAATATGATAGTGCATCTCCTTGCTTTAGCCCGCAGTGAATTGGTAAGCCTGATTCTGTGGCCCCTTCTACAGGGACATCATTTTATTTTTACTAACATTTTTAACATTAAGCTGGCTATACCGTTGGATCAACGCCGTTTGTTACCCCTTCCATGACTGGAGTTCGATGATACTGGCGTAATATACAAACAAATCACTTTACTAGGTTTAGGAGGGAAGAAATTTAAGTAAACTAGGAAATATCGCGCTTTTGAGTTTGATCATTTTCATTAGGTTTTTGTTTAATCAAAATACAGTACAGTATTAACAATGAGTGTTTTTACTCACGAACTGAGCTGTCCATGTGGACGTATTCATTATGCAGTGTATATTATACTGTCCACAGCACATTAGCGTACAATATAGAAAATGAAGTTAAATTGAAAAATAATCATAATATAGATATTTAAACACATTTTTGAAAATGGTGGCCGTTCATTTCGAAACAGGCTTCAGTTCTAATGTGGATATTAACGCACTAAGACTACTGTACCTAATCCCAATTACCAGTTTCGTCCTTCGTACTAGTAACTCATGTTGAAATAATTCTCTACCTACTCTATAAACGAGTACCTTACGTGCTGTAAATTCAATCTTCACTTCTGTCCGATCCGAAAAGATAAAATTACTCAGACCTACTATGTACTGTCCGTCCAAGTGGTTATGCCGCAGGATTGTAGAAGGGGAGGAAATCACGTGACAGTTTAACGAGGCCCTTTTATTTAAGTTATTCTAAACAGTTTTATAATATTACGTAGACGTCAAATTCCTAACAGAAATTAATGTTCTGAGACAGCCCAGCCACTAGCTCGCGAATAAAAGCTGGTGGGGGAAACCGGGATACGACGTAGGCAAATGGACGACAGTACCTGTGCGAAAATGATTCAATGTTGAAAGCTCTTTCGTCACTGGAAAACGCAAACATATTTTTGGAACGTACTGTTCACTATGACCGTAAGGCTACTATGACTATATATGCGGTTTTGGAGTAAAATAAAGTGATGTCCCTGTATAATAGACGTGAGGTCGCCCAGCTGATAACGATGGACTTAAACGCTGTGCTCGGACATGGGTTCGAATCTTGATTATTTATATAAGTCAGGTAATCCCATGACGAGTTCTCGAACTTTTTTACTTGATTATTTAACGATGCTGTATCAATTACTAGGTTATTTAGCGTCGATGGAATTGGTGATAGAGAGATGGTATTTGGCAAGATGAGGCCGAGTATTCGGCCATAGATTACCTCACATTTGCCTTACGGTTGGGGAAAAAAACCCAACCAGGTAATCAGCCCAAGTGGGGTCCTCGGACTTATTCCATCAAATACTGTTATCTGTCATCAATTCCACCGACGTCACTTAATACAACGTCATTAAGTGACCGATATAAATAAATAACACATGGGAGATTATCTCATTGCGTGTAGTGCAGTCGGGCTGCGTATTTATGTATAATTCTTTTGACCACAAGTGTGTACGTTAAAAATATCCAGTAGCGTAACCGCAAGCTTCATGATATGTGGGCAAGGCAGCGCGGGCTCAAAACATACGAATGGATGGATACATTCGCAAACCGCACTTTGAATGACGTTACAATATTAGGCTGCTACCGCTCCTCCCACGCGCCTAATGATTGTAAAATATTATTAAACTCATCCCTCCGGTTACCACTTCCCACGGACTGACCACTTACGTGACGTCATCACTTTAACCACAACATTTATGTCCATTGCATAGAGTGGGGCACGACCCAACTGCAGCGAAGGAATTCACATGCGATTGTGATAATTATTGTCGGAATATCACGTGAACCGGCCTTGGCCATTCCTGTTTGAATTTTTACGAGATTTAACCTTTAGGGTCATAACACTGTACACTACAGAAAGTTTTATAATTATCTTCGTGTCTGTTTCACTTAAATTTAGTTTATCATTATTCAGCCATTCCTGGCAAACTGGGAATTCCAATCAAAAGGTCTTTGTCAGAAACATTTGTTTATTGTTAGTGTAAGACATAGATAAGGCTCTAAATTTAAATATTCTAATACTTTATTTATTTATTTATTTGTTTACTTATTTATTTTTTAACTTCGCTGCAGAATATGCCATTAGGAAAGTTCAGGATAACAGAGAGGGTTTGGAATTGAACGGGCTACATCAGCTGCTTGTCCAGTGGCGGCTCGTGCGTATTGAATTAAGGGGGGCTGCATACAAAAATAAACCAAGCAACTTACTTTATTTAAAGATTAGTTCCATGCGCCTTATCTTGTAAGCTGTGTTTAAATGAGACAGGCTCATGTCAGTATATTTACTGGTATTTAAGGGAAGAGGATGGTATTTTTTGGTGAAAAATGAGTAAATTTTCGAAAAATAAGATTTTTTCCTTAAAATACTCTGTGATATGTGTGGAATATATTGTATGATATTTTGTGGGTATTTGTGCCCTTATCGGATGTTGAAACGCCATTTTTAAACCTCCTGCTCTCTGGATTTTTAAATCACACCGCCCTTTGTTTGTTGTTTCCGGAACTTCATTTTTTTTTCAAAACCAAATTTTTCTTTAAAATACTCTGTGATGTGTGTGGAATACGTACATTGTATAACTTTTGTGGATATCTGTGCTGTTATTAGATGTTGAGACGCCATTTTTAAAGTTCCTGCGCTCTGGATTATTAAATCACACTCCCTTTGATTGCTGTTTCTGGAACTTTATTTTTTTGCTACATTGCCAGACAAAAATCGATATAATTTTTGAAGTATTAAATATATATCTATGAAATTTAGAATACACATTCTCTAGACTACTAGGAAACTTTTCTCTGTAACAGAATTTTCCTAATTGATTTTATTTTAAAAATAAGTCTGTCTGTTTGCAAGAAAGAAAATAAAAAAAATGTAATTAAATTTTAATTGTTTATTTTACAAATGTAGGGATTAATGTCAAAATTCTGTTATAGACAGTTTGTAGAACATGCTTTTACAAATAAATTGTAACAAACTGTTTGAATTTATCTTTAAAAATTGCTTAGATATATCGAGTTTAGTAAAATCCTGCACTGGGTAGATTTTTGTTTTCAAATCTGGCTCACAAATTTTTTTTTCAAAATATTTATATTTGGATGAGTTGCTATAGCCATGAGCTCTCTACGTACAAAAAATTAATATTTTACACCAAATAGGAAAAAAGTTTTAAAAAATACCATCCTCTCCCCTTAAAAGAATCCTGCGGACAAAATTACGGCACACCGGCGACGCTGATATAACCCCTGCAGTTGCGAGTGCCGTTAAATAAATCATAATTTAATTTTTTATATGCAGATTTCAACCTTAGAAATATCTAACTGGCGATGTTGTAGTTGGTTGTATAATATATATACATGATACATCAATAAATGAAAAAAACTGAGCCAGAAATTGAATTCAGGATATTCAAGAGCACGCACCAGGGCGCTTGCCTCATTTATTGTGATGTTGTTAGATGTTTCAGATTCCATTATGGTTTGAAAACATTCTAGCAATGGCTCCTTCTTCTCATGAACAACATTTACTGTTCTTATTTTAAATCCATCTTGTTGCCCCAGCTGATAGAATTGTCTTTGAAACACATTAATCTAATACAGATTGAGTGGAGATCGAGAGAAGAAAGCAGGGATACTGGATAAATGAGCGAAAAATATGCGAGCCTTTGTATTTTGTTTAGCGGCTCTTTACATTATGAGATTCAACTGATGGGCACTTAATTTCACATTTCTCCTGAATTGTTAAGGTACTGAACTGAATAGACTGTAAATATTGTACAGAATTAAACATTGCTGCACTTGTTATACTCACAACATTAAAGAAAATGTAGGCCTATTTAAAATTGCGCGCTACTGACAAACTGCTGCAAATTTTGCAGCGCCTGGAAACTCTGGATTCACGGCAAGGAGCAGCAGGGAGGAGGGGTAAACGCGCAAAGCATCCGAGACAAGACTGGCAGCTCCAGGGGAGGAAGTGGCTTCACCCTATAGTCCTTGTCTCTGGTTTCGCTCTGGCAGCACCAGGGGAGGAAGCGACTTCACTAACGACTGCGTGCATGTCATTGAGAGCGAAACTTTTTTAAAAATTCGAGCCGCTAAATAGAGACTGTATAATAAATGTTTTTCACAACATAAAACGAGACAAGAGCCACAAATGTCTGGGGGTGCTGCAGCTCCGCAGCCCCTCTTCGAAAGCCGCCCCTGTAGCTTGTCTATGCGGATGACGTGAATATGTTAGGAGAAAATCCACAGACGATTAGGGAAAACACGGAAATTTTACTTGAAGCAAGTAAAGCGATTGGTTTGGAAGTAAATCCCGAAAAAAACAAAGTATATGATTATGTCTCGTGACCAAATTTTATGCACGAAATGGAAACATGAAAATTGGAGATATCTTTCGAAGAAGTGGAGTTGACAAGCCTAATAATCGTCAAAAATCATCCTGTGACAAAATCACTATTATCTATCACAGTAATTTTTCCGGAGCTGTCACAGTTAGGAGCTGTGACGCCAAAACGCTGTCACACCCCCCTCTAATTCATACGAATGTGTACCAAACATATTGTAGCTTTCATGCAGCATTACATTTGCTATTGTGTGTACCGAACCGACGATATTTCTCCTGTATACTTCGTACAATCATAGTAGTTCGTCTTTTATTCGCCCCTATCATTACGGATTTCTTTTCGTGATACTGATCTTCAATAAATACGACCGCGTATGAGGGGGACCAGTACTGCGGAGTGATCAAGATTTCCGAAGCATACGACTGTTATTACTGGGGGGGGGGGGTTGGGGGAGGGAAAGGGAGAGCGGAGATCGTGATGATGACTGATCGCTCGCAGCATCTCGACGTGGTAGGCCTGCTGGGGTCACCGTCACCTCCGACCCAGCTGGCCGGCCGGAGGGAACCAAGGTGAATACAGTGCAGACCGCCTTCAACGAAAGCATAGGAATAGGATTTGTCACAGTACGCTGTTGTGCATCCGCATACCTTCCAAGAATACGCGAGAATCTTTCTGACTTTATTAAATTTTTTCTCACGATATGCAACTTAATACGTGTACGAGCTATTCCATCTCAAATCGACCGAAATATAGACAAAATTGACCTTACAGTTTCTAAATACAATAAAACTTTTTTTGTACGTAGAGAACTGTGATACAATGCTTTGTGCAAAGTTCGAGGCATCAGAACTTCATAGTGTTTAAATTTAATAGCACATTATGCAACGAGCCTATAATGATAGTAATTAAGACGCGAGGATGTTTATGAAACGAGCGCAAGCGAGTTTCATAATTTTCATACGAGCGTCTTAATTACCATTATAGGCAATTTTCATACGACTTTTTATGCTCGACCATATTTCTGACTTGAAATTATTCATAAGTACGAGTATTCATGTTATTCTCATGTGACTGGGGAGCGAACTGACCTTGTGCAATCTCGTAAATTGTGAGATGTGCGCAGACGCGAAAGTATTGATTTTTTCCGGGCAACGAATGTCGACGATCTTGATATAATCTAGAGAGTAAGATAAACATTAAACTTGATATAACCTTGAAATTGATTTCGACATTGAAAAACGAGATGATAAATTGAATTTATTTGAATATTATTTACAATTAACGCTAATTATTATAGTAACAGAACATAACCTTGTGCGACAGCATTGGATTTCCAGCCTGCGTGACGTTTTGCTAGTTGTCTTTCGATTGCATATCCGAGAATAATCCAAAACCTGAACTTTAATGAATAGGTGTACTTTAATGACATGCATTAAAGGACTGCAACCAGGTGTATAATTACTACATTTCGGCATGGTCGAGCATAAAATATTTAAATTTATCGTATTTTCATAAAATTTGCAACTTTAAACTGTTGTAGCTCCGAAACCCTTTCACCCAATGATCAAAATCATGGTTTATTTTGATGCTGAGAAATTAAAGTTTATATTGACATATAAACAGATTTTCTTGCTTTTTATGGAAATGGAGAAATTCAGATTTTTCCTCATTAAGACGTCTTTGCCAAGGAAAAAATATTTTAAAAATATATAGTTAGATTCCGCATTGAAAGTACAAATAAACACATATTTTTTACTGATGGCACGTTGATAAGAAAGTATTGAAAATATTAAACAAAGAAAATAAATAGTACGCGCGTGAACTAACCAGCTGACTGTGAGGCGGGAGATAGCCGAGGTAAGCAAGGCCAGGAGACATAAACACGTGATATGTCGTCTAGCAGTCATGACTGTGCTAGCTTTATCACAGGTTTTCATAAACACAGGAGTACAATGACGCCCAACGCTCGCTTATCTTGAGCTCTCGGCCAGTGCGTGCGGTACTGCGCCGTTCAAGTCTAGGCGTGTGAAAATAATTTATTTAATACCCTCGAAACTTATTGCCGTACCACTAAGAAAACAATGCCGAATCCCTCTTAATAATGCAAGGTTCTTTCTCAATATTTTTTTACATTTTTACAAATTAGCAAAAATCCTAAAAGTAAGTAAAATCAGATTATCTGTCTCTCTGTGTACAATAAAAATAAGGATTACTTCTTAACATAACCTACCAAATGTCAGCTTCAAAATAAGCTCTCGTTCAATGTTCTGCAGTAAATGGTTCCAGAGTTCTGAGCGCTGAAAGAGGCTTGTTTTTATAAAATACGCTAAATTTGTCGCTCAATAATACGAAAACCGTTTGACTTTCGATAGTATATTTTTGAAAATGCACTCTCCTCAGCACCATGTATAAATAGGGAAAAATTAGAATATAAAAAAATGCGAGGTTTTTTACTGATCGATTTCATATGGAATAGCCCGTACGTACATAATGCAAATATACAGGTTGAGCCGTAAGTAGTGTGATTAATTCTTGTGGAATGATTCCTTTAGTAAAGAACCATTTTGCTGTATTTTGAATAGTTTTCCAGAAAAATGATAGATTATGTGTAGGCCTAAGAATATAGTTATATCCTCGAATTTATTATTTGTTACTTATAATGAAACTAACATCTGTCCATTCTTAGTATTATCATTAATTTCTCTAAATAGAATACACTTGACACTCTAGCTCCATCTCACTTGCCGCATACCTCCAGACGCGCATCTGCTGCTGAATTAGCCGTGAAAAAAAAAAGTCAATAAATATGCTCATCTTTTAGACAATTATATCTCTGTCCCATTTGTTGTGGAGACCTTCGGTCCTTGGAGTCATGACGCTAAAGTTTTGGTATCTCAAATCGGCCAAATTTTGATCTCCATTACTGGTGATCGCCGTTGCACTACTTATTTGCGTCAACATTTAAGTATTGCAATTCAACGCGGAAATGTAATGAGCGTTTTGGGTACTCTTCCCGAGTCCAGCCCTTTGGATGAACTCATTCTGTTGTAAAATTTATTTAGTAATAGAATACAAAACCTCTAATGGCAAAATTTCATTACATTAATATTCTCATTATATAATTATATTTTAGATTATTTTTTTTCTCCCTATAACATAGTTATAGTAAACTTATATTAAATTAATTCTCATTGTTTTACTAGCTATCCAAAATGAATTATAATTGAATTAAATTAGCTTATAAATTAAGTTACTACTTTATCTTATAGGTTTATCTCAATTTAAATAAAGATGTACTAGTTGTACTAGTCGTTAAAACTTAACCGAAGAATATTGCTGGAGAATCTTTCAAGTGTAGTGTAAATATTCGTAATTTAAATATGTATTGTATTGATTAAGGCTGGTTGAGTGGAAGAGAAGGCCTTATGGCCTTAACTCTGCCAGCGAAAATAAAACATTCTATTCTATTCCGCTGTGGAGTAACGGTTAACACGTCAGATCGTAAAACTAGCGGGTCGGGGTTCTAATACTGGTTGGGACAAGTTATCTGGTTGAGTTTTTTTTTCGTAGCTTTCCCTTAACCCATTAAGAGGAAGTGCTGGGTAACTTCCGGCGCTGAACCCTGGACTCCTCTCTCTAGCATTATCACCTTCACCTCACTCCGGTGCTAAATAACCATAGTAGTTGATAAAGCGTCGTAAAATGAACTAAATTAAAAAAAAATTAACCTTCGTTGGGAAAGTATGCAAATGCATGACCTTTCGGACCCTAATGATAGTATTAACACAGTCTACTATATACAGTCGCGAAGCTTGAGGTGATTTTTTGCAAATCTCGCGATAAAGCGCTCCAAGCGGTTAGCAACTAGAAACAATAGACTGTCCACGGTCGACTTTGGATTTAGAGTGAACTGAGTCGTATTTCCATCGAGTGCTAGGTCGTTGCGTATTTCGCATTGATGCTCGTGAAGAAAAATCCTAACATCTATTTCTTATTTTACTTCTAGATGCAAAAAGTGGTTAATAAACAGCAGGAGGGAAGATCTAATGACAAAGAATGAAGCATATCTTTATAATAAGATAAAGTTTTGCTCTCTTCATTTCGAAAACACACAATTTATGAATGAAAACAAAAATAAATTAATCTGGAATGCAGTTCCAACTTTATTTGATACTTCAAATAAACCTGTTCTGTTATTACCTGCAGCTGAGAAACAAAAGCTTTGCACTAATTCTACGTATGTATCAGCTGATTCCTAGAATAATAATACATTTTCAGACAACTTAGGCCTACTTTTTTTTCAAAGGATATGTTTTTAATTATAACTGTTAATTTTGTTGTTATTTCTATTTGTTACTTTAATAGAGACGTAGAAAAAGTCTGTTACAATAAATTTTATTGATCACGTTTTATTTCCAATTCTGGTGTGATTATTATTGCTTAACCTCATCCCACTTTGTTAACTACGTAAGCCTACACTACAAGTACCGGTACACGGAAGTTACTCCCATTAATTCATATTTCCATTATTATTGTTATTATATTATTGTTGTAAAGGGAAATGCAAATTAATATTTATTGGTATCATAGTTCATTATCGCTATAATCTTGAATGAGTGAAGCGATTATAGTAAATTTCAGTTCGTTTTGCACAAACAAAAATAATGTTAACCTATTTCTTGCAGGTATCTTCGAGTTTATGGTGGAATTTAATATACTTCATTAAAATAATAAATGAACTTTATCCATTTAATATTTCAATAATGGAAGGAAGGTGTTAATTTTTCCAAAAGAACACGACAACGAAAGTGTAACATATTTTGTCATCTGTGATGATGAGGCGATAGTAGCGATCCTAGTGGTGGGCAACTACCCATGTTTGCATTTTTACTATATATTGAGCTTCGCGACTGTATATAGTAGACTGTGGTATTAGGGCTTAATATTAGAATGGATGCGTCTTCTAGCAGTGAGTCTGGAATACATCGTTTTTGTTTCAACTCCTGGCACTGTACAGTATAGACCAGCAAAGTTTCGATTACCGACGGCAAGAATCCGAACTACTGAGCTCGTTGCAGGTTTTCTGTTTGTAGCGATATCAGCGACCTCGTCTCCAATCGGTAATAAGAAGTTGGTGGACCTATACGAAGAAATCTTGTGTATATTATGCTGCACTTGCTTTCTACATAGACGATATTAAACAAATTGGTATGATGAGGGGCTGAACAAAAGCGCCTGCTCTGCAAGGTCTTTATTAGACACGTCCGCATTAGCATCTACCGCAGCTCCGCGCTCTATGCGCTGAATTCGATGAGTCCTGCCTCATTGACTCAAACATGGGAAACTAATTTATTGTGAGTTGTCAGCAGACACACGTTTTTAATTAGTTGCAGGGTTTCGTGTCAAGTCTGTGCTCATATTTACATCGTGTCTACGTTGCATGTACAGTATTCGTACGACTGCATCTTATATTTGAGTTTGTCTGAATTTTTTGCTGCATTTTATTTAACTTCTTTGGCTTTGTTAGTCTTCTTGTATTTTGTTTTGTCATTTTGCATTTTGGATAGGCTTATTTTGAGTTTTTTTTAATATATTTATGCATTTTGTTAAATGTTGTGTTGTGTATTTCATGATTTTGTTGTGTATTTCATGATTTTGTTGTGTATTTCATGATTTTGTTGTGATTTCACAGTTTTGTTATTTATTTCAATATTTTGTTATGTATTTATTGTTGTGTATTTCATAATTTGTTATCGATTTCAGAGCTTTGTTGTGTACTTCATAATTTGGTTACTCATATTTTTTTTTTGTGTATTTCATTGTTTTGTTTTGTATTTCATTGTTTTGTTATGTATGTCGTTGTTTTGTGGTGTATGTCGTTGTTTTCTTGTGTATTTTATTGTTTTGTTGCATATTTTATTGTTTTGTTCTGTATTTCATTGTTTAGTTATTTATTTCACACTTTTTTTTGTGTATTTCGTAGTTATGTTATTTATTTCAGAGTTTTGTTGTGTATTTCACAGTTTTGTTATTTATGTCATTGGTTTTTTTTTTATACATTTCATAGTTTTATTTTTCTCAGAGTTTTGTTGTATATTTCATAGTTTTGTTATTTATTACATTGTTTTGTTGTGTGTTTCATTGTTTGTTGTGTATTTCATTATTTGTTGTGTATTTCGTTGTTTGTTGTGTATTTCGTTGTTTGTTGTGTATTTCGTTGTTTGTTGTGTATTTCGTTGTTTGTTGTGTATTTCGTTGTTTGTTGTATATTTCATTGTTTTGTTGTGTATTGCATTGTTTGTTGTGTATTTCATAGTTTTGTTATTTATTTCAGTTTTGTTGTTTATTTCATAGTTTTTATTTATTTCCGTTTTTTGTAGTTTATTTCATAATTTGTTAAGCGTTTCATTGTTTTGTTGTGCATTTCATAGTTTTGTTAAGCATTTCACAGTTTTGTTATGCATTTCATAGTTCTGTTATGCACATCAGGTCTTGTTGTTTTCATAGTTTTATTGTGTATCAGTTTTGTTGTATATGCAATCGTTTTGTTGTATATGAAATCGTTTTGTTCATGTAATCCTTTGTTGTGCATTTCATCCTTTTGTTTTGTATTGCATCATTTTGTCATGTATTTCATCGTTTTGTTTTGTATTGCATCATTTTGTCATGTATTTCATCGTTTTGTTTTGTATTGCATCATTTTGTCATGTATTTCGTCGTTTTGTTTTGTATTGCATCATTTTGTCATGTATTTCGTCGTTTTGTTTTGTATTGCATCATTTTGTCATGTATTTCATCGTTTTGTTTTGTATTGAATCGTCTTATTGTGTATTTCATAGCTTTCTTGTGAATTTCATGGTTTTGTTGTACATTTAATCGTTTTGTTGTGCATTTAGTGGTTTTGTTGTTCATTTAATTGTTTTGTTGTGCATTTGATGGTTTTGTTGCATATCTCATCGTATTGTTGTGTAATTTAACGTCTTATCGTACATTATATTTTAGCGTATTGTTGTGCGATGTTGTTAATAAAAAAAGTGTGTTATCTCGAAAACTGTTCATTTTCTGACCATTGTTTATTGGAAGTTTTTTTTTTTTTTTTTGCTTGTAGCCTATTAGTTTCTACTTTTCATCTTTAAATTATTGATCTTCACTTTCGATTGTCATGTATTCAGAAGTAAAACAATGCATGCTATTAAAACTTATATTTCAATTGCTTCTATGACTGTTCAAGGGAGAGAAAGACTAACTGAAACGACCTCAGAATAACATTAAAAATCACTAGATAGGCACATTAGAATCTTGCGAAATTCTAAAAAAAAAAAAATATTTTTCGTAATCTGTTCCGAAGCAGATGGAAATCGCTAAATGCGGAAATGTAACTTGCGTCGTTCGTGCACTGAGCTTCGACGCGAAGCCCGCATGCGCCAGAGTTGTTAATTATTGGAAGAAGAAGAAGGACCGTGCGTCTCCTTGAAGATGAATATCGCCGTCTCTTCCGACAGAGTTCAGCACAGGGGTTGCCGTTGTTCTGCTATCTGACTATCTCCCGCCCATGCACCACCCGACAAGTTCGTGCGAGAAGGACACAAGTGCGCGTTAATTAATTCAGTGTGCTTTGCAACACCATGGCTTGTGGGCGCGGAATTAAGAAACGCGCATTTCAAATCCACTGTAATAACTTCGTTGTCTTCTAATTGAAAGCGTTAAATAGTATGTAGGCTGCACACGCTAATAGTGTCGAGCTCGATTCCAGACTAGCACATGTGACCTTAATATGAGCTATTCCATCTCAAATCGATCGAAATATAAAGAAAATTGACCTTACAATTTCTAAATACAATAAAACCTTTTTTGTACGTAGAGAACTGTGATACAGTGCTTTGTACAAAGTTTGAGGCATCAGAACTTCATAGTGTTTAAATTAAAAATATTTAAATTTATTGTATTTTCATAAAATTTGCAAATTTACACTGTTGTAGCTCCGAAACCCTTTCACTCAATGATCAAAATCATGGTTTATTATGATGCTGAGAAATTAAAGTTTATATTGACATATAAACAGATTTTCTTACTTTTTATGGAAATGGAGAAATTTAGATTTTACCTCATTAAGACGCCTTTGCCAAGGAAAAAATATTTTAAAAATATATAGTTAGATTTCGCATTGAAAGTACAAATAAACACATTTTTTACTGATGGCAAGTTGATAAGAAAGTATTTAAAATATCAAATAAAGAAAATAAATAGTACGCGCGTGAACTAACCAGCTGATTGTGAGGCGGGAGCTAGCCGAGGTAAGCAAGGCCAGGAGACATAAATACTTGATGTGTCGTCTAGCAGTCATGACTGTGCTAGCTTTATCACAGGTTTTCATAAACACAGGAGTAAAATGACTTCCAACGCTCGCTTATCTTGAGCTCTCGGCCAGTGCGTGCGGTACTGCGCCGTTCAAGTCTAGGCGTGTGAAAATAATTTATTTAATACCCTCGAAACTTATTGCCGTACCACTAAGCAAACAATGCCGAATCCTCTTAATAATGCAAGGTTTTTTTCTCAATAGTTTTTTACATTTTTACAAATTAGCAAAAAGCCTAAAAGTAAGTAAAATCAGATTATCTGTCTCTCTGTGTACAATAAAAATAAGGATTACTTCTTAACATAACCTACCAAATGTCAGCTTCAAAATAAGCTCTCGTTGAATGTTCTGCAGTAAATGATTCCGGAGTTCTGAGCGCTGAAAGAGGCTTATTTTTATAAAATACACTAAATTTGTCAGTCAATAATACGAAAACCGTTTGACTTTCGATAGTATATATTTTTGAAAATGTACTCTCCTCAGCACCTTGTATAAATAGGGAAAAATTAGAGTATAAAAAGATGCGAGGTTTTTTACTGATCGACTTCATATGGAATAGCCCATTAGGCCTCTATTATGTTTGTCCTATCCCATTATCTCCTGGCTTAGTTGCGTCATAAGTGATGCCTTTTGGCTCAGATCACAAAAAAATATAATTACGTAAGCATTTATTAAATAATACAAGGGTGCAACGACGAGAAAACATGCTATCGTACGAAAAATATTAATAGGCCTACATGCTTACATAATTAACACGAGTAAGTTCGCCATTTAATCAAATATTTATATTCAAGTGTTAAAAGTAGTGTACGAAAGATTCAAAATGGACAAAAAATCTTATCAGTAGTCGATGTCTTGCGCCTAAAATCGTACTGATGATCCCCAATAATTTCATCTACTTACGGAATTAATCTTCTCAAAAGAATATTGGACAAAATTTTGTACGACGTCAACAAAAGTGATATTCCTCGAAAGTTACTACGGTTAGTCTTGCCCCCTTTGTAAAGAAGGTACAATTATGGACTCCTTCCATTGTTCTGGTATAATTTCCTTTCCCCAAATAGTAAGTACAAGCTTATAAATTTCGCTAGATTATGCGCTTCCACCCTCTCGTATTAATTCTGCTGGAATTTGAACGAATTCATAATAATAATAATAATAATAATAATAATAATAATAATAATAATAATAATAATGAGAATAATAATAATAATAATTCCATATGTAGATGAAATTATTGGGGATCATCAGTGTTGTTTTAGCCGTAATAGATCAACTATTGACCAGATATTTTGTATTCGACAGATAATGGAGAAAAAATGGGAGTATAAAGGTACAGTGCATCAGTTATTCATAGATTTCAAAAAAGGCACATGACTCGGTTAAGAGAGAAGTTTTATATTTTATTCTTATTGAATTTGGTATTCCCAAAAAACTAGTTCAATTAATTAAAATGTGTCTCAGTGAAATGTACAGCAGAGTTCGTATAGGTCAGTTTCTGTCAGATGCGTTTCCAATTCACTGTGGGCTAAAAAAAGGAGATGCACTATCACCTTTACTTTTTAACTTTGCTCTAGAGTATGCCATTAGGAAAGTCCAGGATAACAGAGAGGGTTTGGAATTGAACGGGTTACATCAGCTGCTTATCTATGCGGATGACGTGAATATGTTAGGAGAAAATCCACAAACGATTAGGGAAAACACGGGAATTTTACTGGAATCAAGTAAAGAGATAGGTTTGGAAGTAAATTCCGAAAAGACAAAGTATATGATTATTGTACAAAATGGAAATATAAAAATTGGAAATTTATCTTTTGAAGAGGTGGAGAAGTTCAAATATCTTGGAGCAACGTTAACAAATATAAATGATACTCGGGAGGAAATTAAACACAGAATAAATATGGGAAATGCCTGTTATTATTCGGTTGAGAAGCTTTTATCATCCAATCTGCTGTCAAAAAATCTGAAAGTTAGAATTTATAAAACAGTTATATTACCGGTTGTTCTTTATGGTTGTGAAACTTGGACTCTCACTTTGAGAGGGGGACATAGGTTAAGGGTGTTTGAGAATAAAATGCTTAGGAAAATATTTGGGGCTAAGAGGGATGAAGTTACAGGAGAATGGAGAAAGTTACACAACACAGAACTACACGCATTGTATTCTTCACCTGACATAATTAGGAACATTAAATCCAGACGTTTGAGATGGGCAGGGAATGTAGCACGTATTGGCGAATCCAGAAATGCAATTAGAGTGTTAGTTGGGAGGCCGGAGGGAAAAAGACCTTTAGGGAGGCCGGGACGTAGATGGGAAGATAATATTAAAATGGATTTGAGGGAGGTGGGATATGATGATAGAGAATGGATTAATCGTGCTCAGGATAGGGACCAATGGCGGGCTTATGTGAGAGCGGCAATGAACCTCCGGGTTTCTTAAAAGCCAGTAAGTAAGTATGACGAAGTTATTTTTGTGCTTAAATCTCAGAAACTGCTGAATCATTTCTCTGTTAGGGAATTGCGGGATTTATGTGTCTTCCACAGTCGGGGCAATTTCTCTTGTATTGTCTGACGAGATGGGTCTCAGCCGTGCTGATCAAGCGAAAGGAAATCCTACTATCTTCAAATGTCTACCATCGCGTAACTTTAAATTGTGCACGCACCGTGAATTCTGAATCCTGGCAATAGTAGAGACTAAACGGACAGATTGACTTCACAGATGTCGTGAGAACATGGGAAGGGCGGATTTAGTAGAAGTTAATTTGTAAATATTTTAAGTTTATCAGCTTCAGAGATACTGAAAGACTATGAAAAGTTAAAATAGTAAGGCCCGATTGTATAAACCATTTAATCTTAGATCAGAGGTTAAATTGATCCTTGTTTCAGCTGAACTTGGAATTTTGTGTTGTATAAAGTCTAATCTGAGATTAATTTGTCTCAAACTAAAGTCAACTTTGACTGAAGAAATTTCTTCGATTAAGTTAGATGATCCAAGTTCAGTTATTTATTTTCTTTTTGAATTATACGAGTCACAGATTGTGCAAATAAAATATCCATTATTATTAGTTTTAATAGATATGATAGGTACATTTATATATACTTCTTTCAATACACAATACACAAACAATCTTATATTTTATAAGGCTATATCGTGTTCAGCAGTATTAAATAACATAACCTATAATTATATTATGTTTATACCAACCATTAATTATTAATGGATATGATAGGTACATTCATAAATTTTCAATTAACTGTATTACTAAACGAAAATTGTCGTTTTATAAAGCTTTATTATGTTTAGCAATATCAAACACCATAAAATGATAACAATTCGGAGAACAGTCAACCCCCTTCTTATTGTCCGCCATTATTTATATTGCACAAAAAAAAACCAGTGTCTCCAACAGAGTGTACGGAAAGTCGCCAAAAAGTAGTTGTAAAGTCGCTAGATTTCTCATTATCAACAAAGAAAGATTAAATTTTATCACTATGGGATGCTAAAAAGGTCACTGAATCCCTATTTAAGCAATATAAAAGTTAAAAGAAATTGTTGTTGAAAAAGAGTTAAAGTCGCTAGATTGGCAACACTGAACAAACCTGTATAACATGGTCCGCGCATCACGTATTTCACCTGTTTATGCGATGTTGCCAAATACTTTTCACGTGAACTTAGATTGCATTTGAACCAAGGTAATTTGATCGCAGAAAAGTTTTATACAGTAGAAGAAGTGTCTGAACTCGGTTCACTTTTCGATCTTCGATCAAAGTTGATCTTTAGTCAGGGAGTTTTATACAATTGGGCCTAAGAGAATGAAAATGAGACTGGAAATTTGCGACACAGCACTTTTTCTTAACCAGAATCTCATAGAATCTCTCGGTAATCGAACTCTTGTCTCTTCGGTGGAAATTCGCGAGCTGACTTATCTACGGCTAAGACATAGCCTACGTAAGAAGTTATTATTAGGACTAGGGTTTTGATGATCTATAAATTATCAAAAATACCCTCAAAATATGACATTTATGACCTAAAAATAATGCTTCATAATAATAATATTGAACTGCCCCCACTGAGGGTAGCCCTTACGGACTCAGTATATCCTCAAAAAAATTAATATACATATGTAAACATGGGTTAAATTTTAAAGCAGGGAAACAAAGAAAAGGGCGTGAAAAATTACAATTGATATTAATATGGCACCATGTGATTAATTAGGATTTGGCAGGATTTTTTTGACACAATTATCACAATGTCATCCCTCAGTGATGTTGGCAGAGCAAACTGCCGTCGAAATTCTTCGAAAAAAGCTGGTATAGTCCCTCGAGCACCTATGAGCAAGCCGAATATCTCAACGTGCATTAAGACATATTTCAGCTTGAAATAGTTGACTGTAGGCTCATAGATCGACTTCTTCTCAAGGTGGACCTCGGCTGACTGATGACATTCTGCTTCAAAACGTATCGTGGGGTCCACAATGATGCCCTGTTTAGTGTCAGCAATGTACGCTAAAATATCTACTCGTTTCGTTGACCTATTTTCAGCTAGACAGGAGATTTCTTCTTCTACTATCCAACCCTTATTTCTTAATGCGGCAGCAATTTTGGATCTTATAAGATGGTGTCTAGAGTTCCTCAAGAGCAATCCCTGTTCACAGAATCCCAAGGCGTGTGCTAAAGTTTCAATCTCCGGGCAGCCATGTCTACACCGGGTACCGTCGAGAGATCTGAATACTAAAAAATAAGATCTAAAATATACTTTGTTGTGAATATGATATATTAAGATAGAGGTTTTATACTACTTTTAATATTTACATTAGCCCTAGTAGTTAATAAAATTATCGTAAATGGATTTTAATAGCCTACCAATATTGAAGTATACTACGTATATTACTTTATTTTGCATTATTTTTACTAATTCTAAATATATATAAATAATACATTACCTGATATAGTTTCAAGCAATTAGTATTTGTTAATTTTTATTTGCAGTGTACAGTAAACACCTAACGTAAGATTTCAAAATCGAAACTGACAATTATTGTCGCTTAACAGAGCCTCTTACACATGGAAAATAAATGTCCTTTCTACTATTAAAATAAAACCATGGAAATATACGATACTAATAAAGTAAAATCATGGAAATGTGCGATATTATTAAATTAAAACCATGAAAATGTGCGATAGTAATAAATTGAAACCATGGAAATATGCAATATTATTAAATTAAAATCATGAAAATGTGCGATGTTATTAAATTAAAATCATGAACATGTGCGATATTACTAAATTAAAATCATGAAAATGTGCGATATTATTAAATTAAAACCATGGAAATGTGCGATAGTAATAAATTAAAACCATGAAAATGTGCGATATAGTTACATTAAAACCATGGAAATGTGCTATATAATTAAATTAAACCATGGAAATGTGCGATATAGTTAAATTAAAACCATGGAAATGTGCGATATTATTAAATTAAAACCATGCAAATGTGCGATAGTAATAAATTAAAACCATGGAAATGTGCGATATAGTTACATTAAAACCATGGAAATGTGCTATATAATTAAATTAAAACCATGGAAATGTGCGATATTATTAAATTAAAATCATGAAAATGTACGATATTATTAAGTTAAAACCATGAAAATGTGCGATAGTAATAAATTAAAACCATGGAAATGCGCGTTATAGTTAAATTAAAACCATGGAAATATGCTATACAATTAAATTAAAGCCATGGAAATGTGCGATATAATTAAATTAAAACCATGGAAATGTGCGATATAGTTAAATTAAAACCATGGAAATGTGCGATATAGTTAAATTAAAACCATGGAAATTTGCGATATAGTTAAATTAAACCCATGGAAATGTGCGATGTAGTTAAATTAAAACCATGGAAATGTGCGATATAGTTAACTGAAAACAATGGAAATGTGCTATATAGTTAAATTAAAACCATGGAAATTTGCGATATAGTTAAATTAAAACCATGGAAATGTGCCATATAATTAAATTAAAACCATGGAAATTTGCGATATAGTTAAATTAAAACCATGGAAATGTGCGATATTATTAAATTAAAATCATGGAAATGTTCGATATAGTTAAATTAAATGTGCAATACTAACAAATTAAAACTATGGAAATGTGCGTTACTATTAAAATAAAACCCTGGAACTATGAGATATTATTAAAATAAAACCATAGAAATGTAGGATATTATTAAATTAAATCATGAAAATGTGCGATACTTATAAATCAAAACCGTGGAAATGTGCGATGCTAATAAAATAAAATGATGGAAATGTGCAATACTAACAAATTAAAACTATGGAAATGTGCGTTACTATTAAAATAAAACCCTGGAAGTATGGGATATTATTAAAATAAAACCATGGAAATGTAGGATATTATTAAATTAAATCATGAAAATGTGCGATACTTATAAATTAAAACCGTGGAAATGTGCGATGCTAATAAAATAAAATGATGGAAATGTTCAATACTAACAAATTAAAGCTATGAAAATGTGCGTTACTATTAAAATAAAACCCTGGAAATATGGACATTATTAAAATAAAACCATGGAAATGTGCTATATAATTAAATTAAACCATGGAAATGTGCGATATAGTTAAATTAAAACCATGGAAATGTGCGATATTATTAAATTAAAACCATGGAAATGTGCGATAGTAATAAATTAAAACCATGGAAATGTGCGTTATACTTAAATTAAGACCATGGAAATATGCTATATAATTAAATTAAAACCATGGAAATGTGCGATATAGTTAAATTAAAACCATAGAAATGTGTGAAATTAAAACCATGGAAATGTGCCAAAAACTTAAATTAAATGTGAGATACTAATGAATTAAAACCATGGAAATGTTCGATATAGTTAAATTAAAACCATGGAAATGTGCGATATTATTAAATTAAAACCATGGAAATGTGCGATAGTAATAAATTAAAACCATGGAAATGTGCGATATAGTTAAATTAAAATCATGGAAATGTGCTATATAATTAAATTAAAACCATGGAAATGTGCTATATAATTAAATTAAAACCATGTAAATGTGCGATATTATTAAATTAAAATCATGAAAATGTGCGATATTATTAAATTAAAACCATGAAAATGTGTGATAGTAATAAATTAAAACCATGGAAATGTGCGTTATACTTAAATTAAAACCATGGAAATATGCTATATAATTAAATTAAAACCATGGAAATGTGCGATATAGTTAAATTAAAACCACAGAAATGTGCGATATAGTTAAATTAAAACCATGGAAATGTGCGAAATACTTAAATTAAATGTGAGATACTAATGAATTAAAACCATGGAAATGTTCGATATAGTTAAATTAAAACCATGGAAATGTGCGATATAGTTGAATTAAAACCATGGAAATTTGCGATATAGTTAAATTAAAACCATGGAAATGTGCGATGTAGTTAAATTAAAACCATGGAAATGTGCGATATAGTTAAGTTAAAACCATGGAAATATGCTATATAGTTAAATTAAAACCATGGAAATTTGCGATATAGTTAAATTAAAACCATGGAAATGTGCCATATAATTAAATTAAAACAATGGAAATTTGCGATATAGTTGAATTAAAACCATAGAAATGTGCGATATCATTAAATTAAAATCATGAAAATGTGCGATATTGTTAAATTAAAACCATGGAAATGTGTGATATAGTTAAATTAAAACCATGGAAATGTGCGATATAGTTAAATTAAAACCATGGAAATGTGCGATGTAGTTAAATTAAAGCCATGGAAATTTGCGATATAGTTAAATTAAAACCATGGAAATTTGCGATATAGTTAAATTAAAACCATGGAAATGTGCGATATAGTTAAATTAAAACCATGGAAATTTGCGATATAGTTGAATTAAAACCATGGAAGTGTGCGATATAGTTAAATTAAATGTGCGATACTAACAAATTAAAACCATAGAAATTTGTGTTACTATTAAAATAAAACCCTGGAACAATGGGATATTATGAAAATAAAACCATGGAAATGTACGATATTATTAAATTAAATCAAGAAAATGTGCGATACTCATAAATTAAAACCGTGGAAATGTGCGATGCTAATAAAATAAAATGATGGAAATGTGCAATACTAACAAATTAAGACTATGGAAGTGTGCGTTACTATTAAAATAAAACCCTGGAAATATGGGATATTATTAAAATAAAACCATGGAAATGTAGGATATTATTAAATTAAATCATGAAAATGTGCGATACTTATAAATTAAAACCGTGGAAATGTGCGATGCTAATAAAATAAAATGATGGAAATGTGCAATACTAACAAATTAAAACTATGGAAATGTGCGTTACTATTAAAATAAAACCCTGGAAATATGGGACATTATTAAAATAAAACCATGGAAATGTAGGATATTGTAACGTTTTTATTTACTAACAACAATGTAACTTTATCCTCTCAACAATAGGATTTGCTCTCCACGCAGTAACACAGTATTCGTTAGTGCACTCCATAGACGACAATGACAATTTACTTGGACTATTACGAACAACATTGAACTGTTAATCTTAACTAATATTTACAAAGCACTATTTACAAATCAGAACTGTCAGTTCTCAGTTCACAGTTCTTCTAGCTCAGTCAGTCGAGTTCACAGTATATCGAACCACAGACCTTCAGAGACAGTCCACTGCACTCGAACTCAGGTCCCTCCAACTGCGGTCCACTGCACTCGAACTTAGGTCCCTCCAACTGCGGTCCACTGCACTCGAACTCAGGCCTTCGGATGCTGACACAGTTGCGGACGCACACTCAAGTCGTACTCCGGTACACAAGACTGGCTGGCTTGCTTTGTTCACTGGCTTTCTGACTGAACTAATCATGAATCACACTGAAACTGCTCAAGTTCGCTCGTGTTTCTTCTTTTATAACCACAGCGACGTAGCCTGGAAAGTTCGACGCGTGTCCAGAGATAGCACTCCAGAGAAAGTACTCGAACAATCCGGACCCCTCTTCACTCCGCACGCACCAGATGCGCGCGCAACCCGCCCAAAAAACGGACGACTTAGCCTCTCCTCTCCGCCGCGTTGACGTAATACACCCTCTCTGCAGATGCTCCCAGTACCAGCGTTTCGTCTGCCGCGCGCCCTGTCGGACGCGTGTTCGAACCCCGTTGCAGCTGTCCCAATATTATTAAATTAAATCGTGAAAATGTGCTATACTTATAAATTAAAACCGTGGAAATGTGCGATACTAATAAAATAAAATGATGGAAATGTGCAATACTAACAAATTAAAACTATGGAAATGTGCGTTACTATTAAAATAAAACCATGGAAATGTGCGATAATATCAAAATAAAACCATGGAAATTTGAGATAGTTTGAAAATAAAATCATAGAAATGTGCGATATTATCAACAGTAATCTCACTAGACGTTTTGATTTATCTAGAGAAAATCAAAACTCGAGTGGGATTTAATTGACTATTACACGATTAGAAGAAAGTATATAAAGATTAGAAGTAACGAAGTACTCCAATACAATAAAATATTAATTGACTTACGAAAATACAACTATCTTCAAATGTATTATTGTACCATCTCAACATTACAAATATTACGCTAGATGCATGCTAGATGGCAGTAGTGTCTTTATACAGACACTGTAATGATTACTATTCAATAAATCTTAATATTAAACAATCTCTGATACGTGACTATCCATAATATCATATAGCAGAAGTTCTTTTTATCCTCTCAGAGCAGAAGCTATAACATAACCTAACTAATATACACAAGTGTTAGAAAAGTTTTAATTAACGACGATGGCATAAAAAATAAACATGAATAATTTCAAAAGGAATAATTATTGAATGTACAATTTTCAAATTTGAATGTGGTTGGTGGTTCAATTGATGTTATATTGGACGTGTGCGTAATAGAAGTGGAACTCGTTGATTTAGGCCTACATGGTGTATTCAACTTATTCAGAATTTCCAAATGGTGCTCTTCATTTATTTGTAAATCGGATTTCAGAAGATGCATAGGTATGATCAGTGATTTGTATTAATTCTTGTTCTTGAATGCCATATTTGAAACTGCTGTGCATCGACTGGAGTGGTTTGTAATTTTATATATATTTTTGACGTCCAGACCAGCGCAGTTTCAAATGTTGGCAAACAAAGAAACAAATGCTAGGGACGCGATAAAATTAAACAAATGCTAGGGACGCGATAAAATCAAACAAATGCTAGGGACGCGATAAAATTGTGCGATAAGCAGCCATGATTGGTTGAAATACGTCCTTTCGTACCGTTTTATTGGTCAAAAGTAGTATGACAGTAAGAGTGTAATAGTCAAAATAAAAGCATGCAAATGTTTTGGGATTTCATTAGTGGGAAATTTATCCTTCGAGTAATGGTAACATGTTTAAAAAACATTCAAAGGTGTTTATTTTGGGGACTTTAATGACAGATTGTATTTTTTTGTATTATTGGCATATAATTTAGAATCAATTTAGTATAGGTTATATTAGTAAAATAATAGTTGAGTACATTTTTATATATTAATGCAGAAATATATTCGGTTTATAAGCAATTAACAAAAAAATTTGCAATGACTGTAAATAATTTTGATTATAATTACGATTGAACTATCGAGTGTAGAAACTACAGTTGATAGAACAATCAATAATGTTGCCCATCTCTAGTGCACAATAGGCCCAAGAAGTCAAAGTGCAAGGATCCGTTCCGAATTCGACCACCGAAAAGCCAAGCCAAGAGAATACATTTGTCGTCTTCAAGAACAACCATGTTATGAAACATATGAAATCGTTTAAGTGTTAATTAGAAGGAAGAATCTCTTATTCTCATGTGTGACTTCATATGAACCTTCTGTAAACCAGGCAAAATAGTACATAAAATATGAACATAGTCCATTGTCTTGCGTTAGATCTTCCGTAACCCGTAAATAATGAATCACTAATGAGAAGGAATGACAGTTGAATTTGATCTTTATCCAAATGCCACTTAAGCCCTTCTTTCTCTCATGAATGGTAGCGTTTGCTAGAGCCTCTGTGTCTCTTATTTCCACAGTTACGAGTTATATTTCTTCAATAGGATTCCACTTAGATGCATTCCAAAACATAGTAGCTACTTGCTGCCGCGATATACTGTGTGTGTACTGTGGAAACCGTAAGTGGAGAATAAGTCAAGTAAACCGGGGCAAATGGTTGTGTAATGGAATTCAAACCATTTACTGAATTCCAGCTAGAGTAACTACAAATGCATTTTCTTTGATGTACGTCTGTTTCTGTTGAAATAGAAAACTGGGATGTATTTGCTTTTAATTTCTCTGTACAACCACCACCATTAATAATAATAATAATAATAATAATAATAATAATAATAATAAACTAGTTCGATTAATTAAAATGTGTCTCAGTGAAACATACAGCAGAGTCCGTATAGGTCAGTTTCTCTCTGATGCTTTTCCAATTCACTGCGGGCTAAAGCAGGGAGATGCACTATCACCTTTACTTTTTAACTTCGCTTTAGAATATGCGATTAGGAAAGTTCAGGATAACAGAGAGGGTTTGGAATTGAACGGGTTACATCAGCTTCTTGTCTATGCGGATGACGTGAATATGTTAGGAGAAAATCCACAAACGATTAGGGAAAACACGGGAATTTTACTTGAAGCAAGTAAAGCGATCGGTTTGGAAGTAAATCCCGAAAAGGCAAAGTATATGATTATGTCTCGTGACCAGAATATTGTACGAAATGGAAATATAAAAATTGGAGATTTATCCTTCGAAGGGGTGGAAAAATTCAAATATCTTGGAGCAACAGTAACAAATATAAATGACACTCGGGAGGAAATTAAACACAGAATAAATATGGGAAATGCGTGTTAGTATTCGGTTGAGAAGCTATTATCATCTAGTCTGCTGTCAAAAAATCTGAAAGTTAGAATTTATAAAACAGTTATATTACCGGTTGTTCTTTATGGTTGTGAAACTTGGACTCTCACTCGGAGAGAGGAACATAGGTTAAGGGTGTTTGAGAATAAGGTGCTTAGGAAAATATATGGGGCTAAGCGGGATGAAGTTACAGGAGAATGGAGAAAGTTACACAACACAGAACTGCACGCATTGCATTCTTCACCTGACATAATTAGCAACATTAAATCCAGACGTTTGAGATGGGCAGGGCATGTAGCACGTATGGGCGAATCCAAAAATGCATATAGAGTGTTAGTTGGGAGACCGGAGGGAAAAAGACCTTTGGGGAGGCCGAGACGTAGATGGGAGGATAATATTAAAATGGATTTGAGGGAGGTGGCATATGATGATAGAGTCCGGATTAATCTTGCACAGAATAGGGACCGATGGCGGGCTTATGTGAGGGCGGCAATGAACCTTCGGGTTCCTTAAAAGCCATTTGTAAGTAAGTAATAATAATAATAATGATGATAATTATAATGATAATAATAATAATAATAATAATAATAATAATAATAATAATAATAATAATAATAGTAACTTACAAATAGATTACGTAAAACAATTTATATCTTTGTTATACTTCGGTCATATTTACCAATTAATATTTTACGTCTCATTTATTTAGCTTTATTTCAATCCATTCTCCAGTATGAAATTTTAGGGTGGGGACATGGGGCAGAGCATAGTTGCGACACACGGTCAGATAAAATGCAGCATATAAAAAAGGGTCTCTGTTTTGTGGGCATAGTTGCGCCCCGTTCCCATCAGGTAGAGAAAAAGGCATGGCATAGTTGCGCCCCGTTCCCTTCAGGTAGAGAAAAAGGCATGGCATAGTTGCGCCCCGTTCCCATCAGGCAGAGAAAAAGGCATGGCATAGTTGCGCCCCGTTCCCATCAGGTAGAGAAAAGATCATGGCATAGTTGCGCCCCGATAAAATAGATAGAGAAAAAGACACTACGGAAACTCGGGCCTCGTAATCAACCAACCATATTGATTTCTTATTCGATTTATGTTCATTATCGATACCGTTAAAATGAACACCATGAAGTTGGCAGTATTTTATTAACTGTTTTTCTACTGTCTATGCAATGATTATCGATAGCCTACCGTTAAATTGAACACCATGAAGTTGGCAGTACTTTATTAACTGACATATTCAAATGCGTGAGCCGTTAGAATATGGGGCCTTAGCAGTCTTGACATTTTATTGGTGATTTTCACACCGTCTGTGGCGTATAGTGAGGTTAATTTAAAATGAACGTTAAGTTTAGTGAAAAGGGTGAAGAGTTAATAATTGATAATGGTTCTAAGTTTCAATTTTCGAAACCCTGTACCGTAGGGTTAAGATATCGATGTAGAAACAAAAAATGCAGTTCATTTATTGTGTGTGATCAATAAAAAAGTGTTATTTTAAATAGCAAAATTGATCATACGCTAGGCCTACCTGATTTCAGTGCAGCTATCACTGTAATATTTTTAAGTAGTTTATTTATTTTATGACAATCACTTTCGTGTGTGCTATGCTCATCGGGGCGCAACTATGCCATGTCCATCCTGTTACCTGATTTCTTCGGGGCGCAACTATGCCATGTCCCATCTGCTACCTGATTTCTTCGGGGCGCAACTATGCCATGTTCCATCCTGCTACCTGATTTCTTCGGGACGCAACTATGCCATGTCCATCCTGCTACCTGATTTCTTCGGGGCGCAATTATGCCATGCCTAGGCCTCCCAATTGGCCGCGGGGCGCAACTATGCCATACCGGGGACATGCATGTATTTCTAATCTCACTCCACTAATACTTATTCAGAAAAAATAATTAAAATATGCCTTAATAAACCAATTGATTACTCATCCGAGCTTTTGTTCACTGATTTTAATGTTTTGAAAATTAAACAGATTTATTATATTGCCTTATTAAACTTCATACATAAAAATCGTAGTACATTCAAATTGTATCATCATAAATATGGAACTAAAAGATCCGATTTTATACAACTAGAGGAACCAAAGTGTTTCACAAGCACAGCTCTGAGCCAAGGTACCTACTTTGGTCCAAGATTATACAATAAAATAATTGATAAATACCCAAATTTGGACAATTTTAGTATCAGAAATTTCAAAAATAGCGTTAGGAATTTGATTAAAGAATATATATTGATTTAATATGTATATGTATTTGTATGACTTAAATTGTTGAAATTGAAATTGTATTTTTAAATTTAATTTATTCCTGTAATTATTTTATCATGACCCAGTGTGTGAAATAATTACCTTTGTTTGTGTTTATCTTTGTGTTTAGATAACTCCCTGAGCACTACTTTTTACTCCTTCAGGGAAGAACTAAGATTATATGTTTGTACATGTTATTTTACTAACAATAAACAACAATAAACAAATCGCTTTTAAGGAACCCGCAGGTTCATTGCCGCCCTCACATAAGATCTCCATTGGCCCCTATCCTGTGCAATATTAATCCAGTCTCTATTATCATATCCCACCTCCCTCAAATCCATTTTAATATTATCCTCCCATCTACGCCTCGGCCTCCCCAAAGGTCTTTTTCCCTCCGGTCTCCCAACTAACACTCTATATGCATTTCTGGATTCGCCCATACGTGCTACATGCCCTGCCCATCTCAAACGTCTGGATTTAATGTTCCTAATTATGTCAGGTGAAGAATAAAATGCGTGCAGTTCTGTGTTGTGTAACTTTCTCCATTCTCCTGTAACTTCATCTCGCTTAGCCCCAAATATTTTCCTAAGAACCTTATTCTTAAACACCCTTAACCTATGTTCCTCTCTCAAAGTGAGAGTCCAAGTTTCACAACCATACAGAAGAACCGGTAATATAACTGTTTTATAAATTCTAACTTTCAGATTTTTGGACAGCAGACTGGATGATAAGAGCTTCTCAACCGAATAATAACACGCATTTCCCATATTTATTCTGCGTTTAATTTCCTCCCGAGTCATCCGCATAGACAAGAAGCTGATGTAACCCGTTCAATTCCAAACCCTGCCTGTTATCCTGAACTTTCCTAATGGCATATTCTACAGCGAAGTTAAAAAGTAAAGGTGATAGTGCATCTCCCTGCTTTAGCCCGCAGTGGATTGGAAAAGCATCAGATAGAAACTGACCTATACGGACTCTGCTGTATGTGATAATAATAATAATAATAATAATAATAATAATAACAACAATTGTTTATTTTATAATTATGATAATTATTATTTATTGTTGTTGTTTTATTATTTTATTACTATAATTTTATTATTATGATTATTGTTATTTTACCGGTTGTTCTGTGTGGTTGTGAAACTTGGACTCTCACTTTGAAGAACAGAGGTTAAGAGTGTTCGAAAATAGGGTGCTAATCTTGATCAGGATAGGGACCAATGGCGGGCTTATGTGGGGGCGGCAATGAACTTCCGGGTTCTCTGAAAGCCATTTGTAATTAAGCATTCAACAAAATTATTTTTGTGAATATTAACTACCGTAATGTGCACTCGGTAGGAATAGGATGAGTTGTGTACCTTTCTAAGAACTTCCAGAAATTATGGATATTTACTTTATGTAAAAGAATGTTCGATGGAACCATCATCTCACAAATATTCTTAGAAAACTCAGATACGCTGTCTGGAGATGAACTGCTGCCTGATTTTATTGAATCGTAATGGTGGTATAAAATTTGGATCAAGTAAGGAATTGTAGTGCACTTATGCGCATTTTCTAAAAAAAATGATGTAAAACTAGTATTAACTGTGTTATGTTTGGTATCAAATATTTACAAAAATATACAAAATAAATTCCACATTGTTATAAAAAGGACCACCTTTATAATTACTGTGTAATTGAGCTTGAAATATTTAAATTTATTTTAATTTTCCAAGAGATTGTTTTTTTTTTTCCGATCGGTGTAGTTGAACCTAGTTAAAACATCGTCTGAAAACATACATTAGTTTCGCAGATCCCTTTGAAATCATTCGCGGACCACTGATTGGGGACCATTGTATTAGGGTACTATAGGAGGGGACAGCTCTTTTGTGCGACATTCAGTGAACAACTCCTGAAAAGGAAGCGGGAGTGAAAGAACTAGCTCTCATCACTGAACAGCTCCGACCCATCTCTGATGTGAAAGTTCTCCGTGCTTTCAAGAGTGCTTACATTGCTGCGTACTAAGATTAATTAAAAACTTTAGAGATTCTAGTATAAGCGGATACGCAGTTTAATTATTGTTAAATTAAATTCGTTACTGACTGCAGATTTCTGTATTATCTGTTGAATATCTTTTACGACGCTTTATCAACTGCTATGACTATCTAGGCGTGAGTGAAATCAAGGCGATATTGCCAGCGAAATGAGTCCAGGGTCCAGCGCCGAAAATAACTCAACTTTTGCTCTTGTGTTAAGGCGAAACCCCAGGAAAACCAGCAACCAGGTAACTTACCCAACCGCGATTTGAATCCGGACCCGCTCGTTCACGATCAGACATGCTAATCATTATTTGGCAGCGGTGGACTTTATCTGTTAAATTCAAAGAAAACCGTTTATTTGAAAACATCAACTCACGAGTTTTATGATGACAATTACGCTTTTACTACGCCACACTACTTTTGACCAATAAAACGGTACGAAAGGACGTCTTTCAACCAATCATGGCTGCTTATCGCACAATTTTATCGCGTCCCTAGCATTTGTTTAATTTTATCGCGTCCCTAGCATTTTTTTATTTTTACCACTACCCTAGTATTTGTTTCTTTGTTTGCCAACATTTCAAACTGCACTGGTCTGGACGTCAAAAAACAGAAAATTACAAACCACTCCAGTCGATGCACAGCAGTTTCAAATATGACTCGCATTGGCATTCAAGAACAAGAATTAATAAAGATCACTGGTCATAGCTATGCACCTTCCCTGAAACCCTATTTACAAATAAATGAAGAGCACCATTCGGAAATCCTGAATAAGTTGAGGAATACAACATGTACATCAACGAATTCACTTCTTTTACGCACACGTCCAATATAACATCAACTGAACCACCAACCACTGAAACATTCAAATTTGAAAATTGTACTTTCAATAATCGTTTCTTTTAATAGTATTCATGTTTATTTTTTATTTCATCATCTTTAATTAAAACGTTTCTTGTTTATTTCATCATCCCTAATAAAACTTTTCTAACACTTGTTTATATTAGTTAGGTTATGTTATAGCTTCTGCTATATGATATTATGAATAGTCACGTATTAGAGATTGTTTAATATTAAGATTTATTGAAAATCATCTGTCAAGTGACGTTGATTACTGGGATCCGGATAATTGAAGTGGAATGCAACTGTTTAAAAAAATGAAACTGAATCAACAAAGCCTTCTTGACTAGTAACCAGCGAATAGGGATTATAAAGAATGGACACTGAGCGAATTTTCCTGTGTTTTTTTCTCTGTGCGCCAGCGTTTAGTTCTACTTTCAAGCGCTAGAGGTTAGTGTAATCGAGCATAGGCTAAGATAATAATTGAGAATAGAGTTGAGACACAGGATTCAAACATCGCCTACCTTATTGCATAATGCAGTAACGCTTTGCTTCAAATAAATTCAAGTAAACAGCTTTTCCTTATTTCTCAGTGATGAACTAGTTGTAATAATAATTTTTTATATTTCAGATATAATAAATTATATTATAAAATAATATCATACATTATAAAATTATGTATCAAATTCGTTTAATATTTGTATATAATATAATATAGGTATATGGTTTTACTTCTCATAAGAGTTTTGTTTTTCCATTTTCAGTGCTATCAAATAATTACATATGTGAATTGTTGTTGGGATCAACGTCTCAACTCTCATTATAAAGGAACTCTAGAGTCCAGACATTACAGTTAATGACGGATTTATTATTTTATGGATGCAATTTATTTTATTTGAGTACATAATGTACCTAGATGTATTAATTATATGTGTTATATTTCCGCTCTTAGCTGGTGTGTTGTCAGCGCCAACTCTAGGGAGAAAGCAGAATCTCACGCTCTAGCTGGCTTGAAGGTCTTTGAAATCAGTCCGGCTACATCAAAGGTACCGACGCGAAGTGTCCATTCTTTATAATCCCTATTCGCTGTAGTAACCGTCCACAGAGTTCAATGAAGATTCCATAGTTGGCACAACTGATAACAAGAAAACAACTTATCATAACACACTACTGCCATGTAGCGCAATGTTGAGATGGTACAATAATACATTTGAAGACAGTTGTATTTTCGTAAGTCAATTAATATTTTATTGTATTGGAGTACTTGGTTACTTCTAATCTTTATATACTTTCTTCTAATCGTGTAATAGTCAATTAAATCCCACTCGAGTTTTGATTTTCTCTAGATAAATCAAAACCTCTAGTGAGATTACTGTTGATTTATTTATTTTATTTGGTTATTTTACGACGCTGTATCAACATCTAGGTTATTTAGTGTCTGAATGAAATGACGGTGATAATGCCAGTGAAATGTTACCCAGCATTTCCTCGTATTGGGTTGAGGGAAAACCCCGGAAAAAATCTCAACCAGGTAATTTGCCCCGACCAGGATTCGAACCCGTGTCACCTGGTTTCGCGGCCAGACGCGCTGACCGTTACTCCACAGGTGTGGGTGATTACCAGGCTTAGAGACTTTAGACCCGATAGAAGAAAACAGTGCGATTTGAAGTTGGAAATCAGGACGGTAGTGGGTGGGGGCAGTGAGGGTAGCGACCTACCTGTCGTCCCATGTGCTTTATTTACTCAGTCATACTCATAAAGCAGGGAGAGGAGGTACTGTTCTGATGATAAAAACAGTCTTGTATGTCTAGGTCACTTTGTCAGAAGAGAGGACAGGAGATAGTCGTCTAGTTTTGATCTATGCATGTGATTATCTAGGTAATCGTAAGGATATAATTAACAGTAAGTATGTCAAACGTGAAAGACTCTAAGACGCATGTATTTGTGCAGGAGTTCGGAAATTATTATTTTTAAATAAATGGGGATCATGTTACATGTAAATTGTGTTATGTCAGACTAAGGGGAGACAAAAAACGATACCTTGAGACCCACTGTAACTCTCGAAAACACATTTCACATATAAACATTATGTCTCTTTAAGAGGGAAGAAATTCCACCTGTGTCAGATTCACTTACAAATAAAGAATCCGAGTTATTCCTAGATCTATGTGAAATGATGATGAAGAGGGATGAAGTTATAGGAGAATGGAGAAAGTTACACAACACAGAACTGCAAGCATTGTATTCTTCACCTGACATAATTAGGAACATTAAATCTAGACCAGTAGTGTCAGAGTTGTAAGCTCCGAAACCGGTTGTGGTGCTAGAGACGTCAGTCGGAGCGTGAACTTGCTTATGTCTGTGGAAGCACCGGAGCACGCAACGAGTTATAGTGGAGCGCTCCGCTCCGTTTAGGCTGTGTTTGACAACGCTGATCTAGACGTTTGAGATGGGCAGGGCATGTAGCACGTATGGGTGAATCCAGAAATGCATATAGTGTGTTAGTTGGGAAGCCGGAGGGAAAAAGATCTTTGGGGAGGCCGAGACGTAGATGGGAAGATATTATTAAAATGAATTTGAGGGAGGTGTGATATGATAGAGACTGGATTAATCGCTCAGGATAGGGACCAATGGCGGGCTTATGTGAGGGCGGCAATGAACCTCCGGGTTCCTTAAAAGCCAGTAAGTAAGTAAGTATTGCACATGTGCTTATGAAAGAAGTCGAAAGGAAATGCATATTAATTTATTTTGAAAATTTCGGATTATAGGTTGTTATTTTATTCTACCGGTACGTAAAGATTAATTTTTTGGTCCTACAGAATTTTTCTCCTCTAACATTCATTTTATTTTAATGTTTGATAAATTAGTTGTCTTTCTTTGGAACGTCACTGTACAGCACCAGCAGACTGGACTGGACTTGGTTTTGATGTATGGGTACACATGTCTCTCCTTCTACCGACTCCCATCCACCTCAAACACAGTGACAAAGCTGTCTATAGTATGGACTTAGTAAACTTATTCTATCGGGTCCAAAATCTCGATGTCTGGTGATTACCAAGGCTCGGAACTTGGGGACTTGTGTCTTTGCACGTGGCTAAGCGACTGGACTTCAATGTCAACAAACTCCCGCTTCCAGCACGGAGGTACTGTCAGGTCTGCTATAAAAGTGGTTTCTGACTGGAACAACATATTGATAGTATTATGGTAGGTTGAAACACGTAATATTATAGCATATATAATAAAAATAAACATGAGAAATATATCAAATTTACTGTTCTGCTATGTACATTTTATTACAGTGTATGACTACGTACATTCGAAGGTTTCCGGATCCATAACGTCTTCGCTGATATGAAACGAGAAAAACTTATTTCCAAGTCACATGAAGTGACGGGCGCAAACTTAAAATTCTGAATGTTTTCACTGTCACTGTTTTCTGTTTGATTTTCAGCAATTGCTAGCTGATCTCATATGTGAGAAAGATAAGTATATCCTAAATTTTTCTCAAAAATAGTTTTCAATTTGTTGTACGGTAGGCTCCTCTGCTACTTGATCCATGGATATGGACAGATCTTCCACCAATTTAAGGGACTGTAATGTCTTTCAATTAATGCCGGTTTCCAGCCTCTAGTTTTTGTGTGGCACAACTTACAAAATATAAACTCTCCACTCGAAGAAAAGAATGTATCTCCTTCGATTTCCTCTACGAAATTCTGTACCTAAAATTTAAAAAAGATATTTTCAAACTTGTATAACATCCATTCGAATAACACGTATTTTCTAACTCCTCAAACAGGCCGTTTACCTGTAATTCTCTGAATGTCATTGGCTTCGACATGCCACAGTTTCCTCGTCCGTCTTCCTGTCATTAGTTGTGGCCACTTTCTTAGTACACACGACTGTCCCTGAGCGCTTGCACCGTGAGCCGTGTGTACGTTGTACCTGTAACCTTACTCAAGCACATGAAACACAAGTCCCCAAGTTCCGAGCTTTGGTGATTACTGTTGATAAGGCATTTATTTTGCGGGGAAATATTAATTACATTACAGAGTGAAACGTATTTTCATGCAGCTCGTGTTTCTATTGTTTAGGAACTTGCGCAGTCACATAGTTGTGAGGAATAGGTTTACCTTTACATTCACTGTTTATTGGAGCATAAATCTATACGCGAACAGAATAACTGTTACATTCGTCGCATCTGACAAAGGAACAAGAATTTGCCCCAGGAGTTCGGCTTGTTTACATGACTGTACCTTTTGTGTAGCTTCCACAACACAGAGATATCACGGCTGCAGCCAACTATCTTCTGCAAAGTTTCAAAAGTTGTATCTTAGTGGAATCCTATTGAAGTGGAGCTCACCACTATGGGAACAGGAGACAGGACGACTGTTCGTGCAAAAGCGTCACAGAGCGCAGGTGGGGATGTACTCGCACATATTCCAAGGATTCTGCATTATCATCAGATTTCTTGGCATTAACGATATACGCGAAGTGTGTTAAAAACTTAATTTTATGCATGAAAATGCAAATCTCTTAATGAGTGAAATATAATAAAAAAGAAGACAGAGGATGGACATTGGAAAGTTTTCTTTTCTCAATCGTACTACCAGGGACTGGAATGCTTTACCTGCAAAATCACTGAAGGCTTTACCAATAACCAGGGCCAGGTATGTATGGAGATCGCGAAAATCACGACATAATAGATAGATAAATAGATTTTTTACTAATCTTTACGAATTAAGTGATTCTGATTAATAATATGCGGATAAAACAATCGCGACAAATCGCGAAATAGAGTTCTAATAGCGAAATATGAACACATTCGCGAATTATTACTATTGCGTCGTTTTATAACGAATTTCATATTCTGAGTTTTTTTCGGATTTTTTTCCACTTTAATTTGTTATATATCCAAGTAGGCTACATTGCATGGTATTCCAGGTGTTCTGATTACATTGGTGAACTCAAAAGACGGAGAATTCAACATTACACTAATAATTTGAAAGTGTTAATTTGAGGGCTGCAAGTTTTTTTCGTTTTTAATTAATGTGTGTTAAATACAGTCTCAGTCCAACAAATATTGTCTATTGGCAGTACCGCACCTTTCTCAGAATGTAACGAACCTTTAATGTTAATTACTTGGAAAGTAATATTCATACTGAGTTAATACTCAAATTCCAAAATAATTGTATTTTCCAAAATTTCCATTAATCTCCATCAAGAGTACAAATCAATCTCCTACAATCTCCGCCGACACCAATATTAAAAAAGCGCAAATGATAAAATTAATCTCCATAAATACCTTCCCCTGCCAACAACCAAAAATGTATTTAAAAATAGGCTTAAGGACTTTACTAATAGACGGTAATATTTTATGCACATTATTTAAAGGGTGTAATTGATGTTTTGTTATTTGAAGTGTTGTATCAGTGAAGAAGTGTGTTGTGTCAGTGAAGTGTGTTTGTGTGAGTGAAGTTTTATAGTTGATAGTGGTAGTGCAAAGTATTTGAACAGTGAAATGTTTTTGAAGTGTTAGTGAAATCAGGATAGTATTAGTGTCGTAGTTCCAGTGCAGTGAGTGAGTTGTCAGCGAAATGAGTGTAGTGCTGAAAGGTACTTGTGCAGGTATGAACATATACTCGTGGGTTTTAGTTCGAACTTAGGGTTAAGATACAAATTAGATTTACTTTAAATGTTATTTTAAGTGATCGCGCTTCATTTAATTTAGGATGCTCCTTGATGATATTATTATTATTGTTATTATTATTATTATTATTATTATTATTATTATTATTAATTATTCTTAGTATTAATTATTAGTATTATTATTAATTGTATTTTTAATTAATAAGTTTATTATTGTCATTATTGAGTGTAATTAGTTACCACTGCCACCGGGTATTTACCCATTTGCAGTGTGAATAAATATACACATACATATCCGAAAATTTTTGCGAAATTACGTCATAATTACATTTTCAACAAGAAAACTAGTGTTACGGAGAATTCGCACGAAAAATTACTTTCTTCCAAAAAAGTGAAAAGTTTTTTTTGTTATAAAACACACATGAACATTTCTACATATTTGATCATTTAGCAATACACGCGTGTGATATCTGGCAACGATGTAGGTTTAGGGACTACTTCTGAAGACAACGGTCATTTCTCTTTCCCGCAACAACTGTCTTCGTAGTGCCGTCACCCCTCACAGTCGTAGTAAATTTAATTATGAATTCAATTAAAGATACGAACGATTATATGCTAATTTCAAAGGGATTGTTGCAATAATAATTAAAAGAGAGTGGTTACTTTATTATTTTTTTAAGTTTCTTTAGGGTGCGAAATATGCACGAAATTGCTCCTTTTTTACGAAATATTCACCGAAATTAAATCATTTTAATCATCATGAGGGAAGCAATTTTCTCATGAAATTTCGGCCAGTGAATGGGACCGGTACCCACCCAGCATTGTGATGCACTTGGGGAGCTACGATAGGTAGCGAAATCCGGTTACGCAAACCACCTCTAACGGCTGGGGGGCTCATCATGTTAACCACACGATACCTCCATCTGGTTGGATGATCGTCCACCTCTGCTTTGGCATGTGGCCGTGAGGCCAGTAGTCGGCTGGTCGGTCTTGGCCCTTCGTGGGCTGTAGCGCCACGGATTATTATTATTATTATTATTATTATTATTATTATTATTATTATCATCATCATCATCATCATCATCATCATCATCTTCCTAACAAGTGGCCTGTTACGGTCTCAAACTAGAATTTTTAGTCCATCTCTTCTTTGGACGGCCTAGAGATCTTTTGCCATATGGATGGTAATGAAACAGTGCTTTTGGAATTCTGCATCGATTCATTCGTTCGAGATGACCCTTCCACTGAAGTTTATATTTGCTGATGAACTGCATAATGGGTTCTATTTGAAGTTCTTGCATTATGTCCTCATTTTTTTTATGATCCCAGCGAGTATATCCAGCTGTTGCTCTCATAAACCTCATCTCACTTGCTGTTATTCTACTCACATCTTTATTCTTCACAGTCCACGCTTCACTACCATAGCTTAATACTGGTTGTGCTAAGGTTTTATACAAGGCTATTCTTGTGTGTCTTTGTACTAGTGAAGGTTTCATGATTTTATTAATGATCCCCATTGTTTTAGTATATTTACATATTTTTTCAGCAATATCTACTTCATCATAAGGTGATAGTGTATAGCCAAGATTATTATTATTATTATTATTATTATTATCATTATCATTATTATTATTCTTCTTTGAGATGTTTCAAACAAAATTTAATTCGCTCGTTTTTGTTTCCTTTTCGAGATAAAAATTGTTTTATAAGAAACATTTCATAGCGTGTTTTGGGAAAGCCATTGATTTGATTCCCAATATATTCAGTCAATTTAATAGTGTAGTGTATTATTATAATAGATGATTGAAATAATTTATTTTGTCTTTTTGATCCGAACAAATGTTTTTCGTTCGAGAAAGGAATTTTAAAATGTTACATTTGTTTCATGCTTTTTCTTCCTTTTCTCTTTTCTTTTATTTTTCGTTTTCTTTTTTCTTTTCCTTTATCTTTTGTCTTGCTTTCCTTTCCATTTACTTTTCTTGCTTTTTATTTTCTCTTTTGCTTTCATTTTCTCCTATTCACTTTCCTTAGATTTTATTTTCACTTTCACTGCAACAGATAGTTACGAACTCTTTCTAAACACTGAAGGGAGCAGATTTACAAATTGCATCAGGCAGATAATAAATTCATACCTTGGCTACATCAAGGAACTGATTTGTTAACGAACTGTGAAGCGTATTTTGGGAAGTACAGGTTTTAATTATTTTTTCCTAATGTCCTTATTTAATCTATTTTGTTTATTTGAATCACTATTTGTTAAAAGGGCGGAAGTCCAAAAATGAAAATTTTACAGGAGAGATAAGAAACTGTATGAAAATTGGAAGTTTCTTTTTAGTCTTTAAATTAGTTTTAGCGTCATATAGCTAAATTAAAATGTTTCTAAACTATTCCATTAATTAATATAATAAATAGTTCCCTCCTTTTAACAAATAATAAGTTTTCAAAAAAATATATTTTCTTAAAATTGTATGAAACTCCATGTTAATTGAGGTAAAGGTGATAAAATATAAAGAACACGCTACATAATGATAATAAAACAATTATTAAGCTGAGTTTGTAAAATAACATCTTATTTTCCTTAAGAAAATTATCAAGTTTCATAGAGTTTAGTTAACTGCTGCAAAAGAACATACATTTTGCAGTAGAAATTGTTATTGACTATTACACTTTTACTACGTCATACTACTTTCGACCAATAAAACTGTATGAAAGGACGTCTTTCAACCAATCATGGCTGCTTATCGCACAATTTTATCGCGTCTCTAGCATTTGTTTAATTTTATCGCGTCCCTAGCATTTGTTTATTTTTATCACTACCCTAGCATTTGTTTCTTTGTTTGCCAACATTTCAAACTGCACTAGTCTGGACGTCAAAAAATAGAAAATTACAAACCACTCCAGTCGATGCACAGCACTTTCAAATATGACTCGCATTGGCATTCAAGGACAAGAATTAATAAAGGTCACTGGTCATATATGAAGAACACCATTCGGAAATCCTGAATGAGTTGAGGGATACACCATGTACACCAACGAGTTCACTTCTTTTACGCATACGTCCAATATAACATCAAGTGAACCATCTACCACTAAAACATTCAAATTTGAAAATTGTACTTTCAATAATTGTTTCTTTTAAAATTATTCATGTTTATTTATTATTTCATCATCGTTAATTAAAACGTTTCTTGTTTATTTAATCATCCCTAATTAAAACATTTCTAACACTTGTTTATATTATTTAGGTTATGTTTGTTATAGCTTCTGCTATATGATATTATGGATAGTCACGTATCAGAGATTGTTTAATACTAAGATTTATTGAAAATCATCTGTCAAGTGACGTTGATTACTGGGATCCGGATGATTGAAGTGGAATGCAAATGTTTGAATAAAAATGAAACTGAATCAACAAAGCCTTCTTGACTAGTAACAGTCCACAGAGTTCAATGATGATTCCATAGTTGGCACAACTGATACCGGTAACAAGAAAACATAATCATAAAACACTACTGCCATTTAGCGTAATGTTGAGATGGTACAATAATACATTTGAAGACAGTTGTATTTTCGTAAGCCAATTCATATTTTATTGTATTGGAGTAATTTGTTACTTCTGATCTTTATATACTTTCTTCTAATCGTGTAATAGTCAATTAAATCCCACTCGAATTTTGATTTTCTCTAGATAAATCAGAACCTCTAGTGAGATTACTATTGATAAATGTATGGTCCATTATTTTAAAATCTTCTGAATTTGTGACATCTGCATAAATGTCTAATTTTTTTTCAATATAGGCCTATGGGACAGTTTTTTTTCAAGTCAATGACTTTTTTTATTCAGCAATTCCCTTCAGAGTAAGCTACAAAACTTTGCGGGCTGATTGCTGATATCAGAATAATGGCGAAGAATGAATGTGTGTTGAGGTAACCCATTAATGAATTGTCTTGCAACATCAGTTCCTGGGTGCTCATAGTCATATACAAAATGAAACAAGTTACTAATTTGCAAAGTGTGGTTTTTTATCCATTTCCTTAGTACTTGTACTTTCAACTGATTTTTCTTAAAGTACTTCTTCTACTAGTTTTTGAAATTGCAAAATTTTGAATTTGTTGGACTAACTTCCACAACAGGGAATTTACGGGAGGCACTACTTTGAATTATCAGTTCAGTGGGTTGATGAATGGTGTAAATTCGGTCATATTTTCGGAGGCAAAGTCACCATAGTAGCCTAAGACACAATAGGGAAATTTCCCAACATGGTTATCATATTCTTGACCCATTAATATAGCCTTTTTAATTATATTTCGTTTAAATCCACTTCAATTCGCTCTATTTTGCCAAGAAAAACTTCTTCAGTACCTTCATAAATGTAACTCATGTTTTAAGTCTGATGTCACACTCTACGTGAACTATAACCAGCAGTATTGCGTTACCGTGCATCGTTAATAATAATATTACTGAAAACATAATATGCGCAATCTGATAAAATAATATTTTATCAGATTGCCCAGCTTCGTATAATTATGATCAGGAATTTTTGTTAAAAGGTCAGAAGTCCAGTACATCCGCACTTTTAACTTACTTACTGGCTTTTAAGGAACCCGGAGGTTCATTGCCGCCCTTTCATAAGCTCGCCATTGGTCCCTATCCTGAGCAAGATTAATCCATTCTCTATCATATCCCACCTCCCTCAAATCCATTTTAATATTATCCTCCCATCTACGTCTCGGCCTCCCTAAAGGTCTTTTTCCCTCCGGCCTCCCAACTAACACTCTATATGCATTTCTGGATTCGCCCATACGTGCTACATGCCCTGCCTATCTCAAACGTTTGGATTTAATGTTCCTAATTATGTTAGGTGAAGAATACAATGCGTGCAGTTCTGTGTTGTATAACTTTCTCCATTCTCCTATAACTTCATCCCTCTTAGCCCCAAATATTTTCCTAACCACCTTATTCTCAAACACCCTTAACCTATGTTCCTCTCTCAAAGTGAGAGTCCGAGTTCACAACCATAAAGAACAACCGGTAATATATCTGTTTTATAAATTCTAACTTTCAGATTTTTTGACAGCAGACTGGATGATAAAAGCTTCTCAACCGAATAATAACAGGCATTTCCCATATTTATTCTGTGTTTAATTTCCTCCCGAGTATCATTTATATTTGTTACTGTTGCTTCAAGATATCTGAACTTCTCCACCTCTTCAAAAGATAAATTTCCAATTTTTATATTTCCATTTCGTACAATATTCTCCTCACGAAACATAATCAAATATGTTGTCTTTTCGGAATTTGCTTCCAAACGTATCTCTTTGCTTGCTTCCAGTAAAAGTCCCGTGTTTTCCCTAATCGTTTGTGGATTTTCTCCTAACATATTCACGTCATCCGCATAGACAAGCAGCTGATGTAACCCGTTCAATTCCAAACCCTCTCTGTTATCCTGGACTTTCCTAGTGGTCCGCACTTTTAACATAAGTTTTATAATTTATTTGCGCACTTTTAACATAAATTATAAAACTTTATGCTGCAATTTAACTATTTGCACTGAGTTTCTTAAGGTCCTTTTAACAGAAATCAATGTGTCTGTGGTAAGAGGATACATTTCAATATAAAAAAAAGGATTGTGAAAAAAAATGTAACTTCCGCCCTTTTAACAAATATCGATTCATTTTCGTTTGAAAACACTGGAGAAGGTCGCAGCTATTATAGTTTCAAATAATGATGATATCAGAAGCTTTCTCTCTCTGTGGTGTATTTTGAAGCTCGGAGAACGTTTTATGGAAACTGGAAGAGAGGACTGAAATTATATTTTATTTGTTAACAGAGGAGTGGCTGACAGCTGTTTTTGTGTAAGTGGTGTAGATTGTAACTCAAATAAAGAAACACAGTGAACAACAAAAAAAACTTGCTATAGCTCGAAATTTAATTAAAAATCGGGTAGTGGCGAGAACAGCGTCATCGCGTATGGTCCCGTGTAACTAGAGCGCAAGCCGATTTCATCAGGCTTTCGCTGCGGACAACAGGCTGTTTCCCAATCATCTTACCGCTCTTCATGTATAGCCTACGGTACATTTTGTACAGGGACATCATTTTATATTTACTTCAATTTTTATTGTAGGTATCTTGAGTTTTTGAATGTACTTCACTCCCAACCTCTCTACTAGTAAACTTCCAACCGTCCACCACACAGAACCAAGGCCGCGTATCGCCTTACGGTCATAGTATGCAGTATTGAGTTAGTGAGTATAGTATGTTCCAGAAATATGTTCGCGTTTTCCAGTGACGAAAGAGCTTTCAATATTGAATCATATTTTCGCACAGGTACTGTCGTTCGTTTGCCTACGTCGCATCCCGGATTCCCCCACCTGCTTCTGCTCGCTCTTCTGTAGCTCTTTTCTGAAAACATTAATTTCTCTTAGGAATTGGACGTCTACGTAATATTACACAAGTGTTTAAAATAACTTAAATGAAAGGACCTCGTTAAGTAACTAAATGTCACGTGATTCCCCCCCCCTTTTCTACGACCCTGCGACAAAACCACTTGAACGGACAGTAGATAGCATTTCTGAGTAATTTTATCTTTTCGGATCGGGCAGAAGTGAAGATTGAATTTACAGTACGTAAGGTACTCTTTTATAAAGTAGGTACAAAATTACTTCAACATGAGTTACTCGTACGAAGGACGAAACTGGTAATTGGAATTAGGTACAATAGTCTATAGTGTGATAATATGCACAAAAGAACTGAAGCCTGTATCGAAATGAACGGCCGCCATTTTCAAAAATGTGTTTAAATATCCATATTATGATTATTTTTCAATTTAACTTCATTCTCTATATTGTACGCTAATGTGCTGTAACAGTACAATATACATTGCATAATTGATACGTTCGAATAGATAGCTCAATTCGTGAGTGTTAATACAGTACTGTATTTTGGTTAAACAGAAACCTAATGAAAATTATCAAACTCAAAATTGCGATATTTCCTAGTTTACATAAATGGATGAACTACTTTTCTTCCCTCCTATACCTAATAAAGTGATTTGTATTTTACCCCAGTATCATCGAACTCCAGTCGTGGAAGGGGTAGCAAACGGTGTTTCCTGTTTCAATCTTTAATAGAATGGTATAGCCAGATTAATATTAAAAATGTTAGTAAAAATAAAATGGTGTCCCTGTACAACTGTTTAAAATAACTTAAATAAAAGGGCCTCGTTAAGTAATTAATTGTTACGTGATTTCCCCTCCCTTTCTACGGCCCTGCGACAAAACCACTTGGACGGCAGTAGATAGCATTTCTGAGTAATTTTATCTTTTCGGATCAGGCAGAAGCGAAGATTGAATTTACAGTACGTAAGGTACTCTTTTATAGAGTAGGTACAGAATTATTTCAACATGAGTTACTAGTACGAAGGACGAAACTGGTAATTGGGATTAGGTGCAATAGTCTATAGTGCGATAATATGCACAAAAGAACTGAAGCCTGTATCGAAATGTACGGCCACCATCTTATAAAAATATGCTTAAATATCCATATTATGATTATTTTCCAATTTAACTTCATTCTCTATATTGTACGCTAATGTGCTGTAGACAGTATAATATACACTGCATAATGAATACGTCCGAATGGATAGCTCAGTTCGTGAGTAGAAACACTCATTGTTAATACAGTACTGTATTTTGATTAAACAAAAACCTAATGAAAATTATTAAACTCAAAATCGCGGTATTTCCTAGTTTACTTAAATGGGTGAACTGATTTTCTTTCCTCCTATACCTAGTAAAGTGATTTGTTTGTATTTTACGCCAGTATCATCGAACGCCAGTGGTGGAAGGGGGTAGCAAACGGTGTTTCCAGTTCTCATTCCGTTAATCCAAAGGTATAGCCGGGTTAATATTAGAAATGTTAGTAAACATAAAATGATGTCCCAGTATAATACGCTATTTTTCAATCGATTATCAACTTTGACAACTTTGTTTCAGGCTTCAAGTGAGTAGACCGTTTGCCTATTGATCCGGGGCTGCGTTAGTGCGTGGGTTCGATTCCCGCTTGCTCTGACTAGCTGCTGTGGTTTCTTCCGAGTTTTTCCTCAACTTAAGTCGAATGTCAAGTGATCCTCGGCCTCATATCTCAAATATCACCAATTCCATCGACGCTAAATAAGCTATAAACAATATAAAGGAACAGATGGTTTCAGTAGTAAGGAAATGAAGCTGACGTCAAGGGTTGGAGGGTAGTGAGGGTCGGAGGGGGCGTGGCCAAATGAGGGATAGGGGAAACGGGGCGTGACCAAATGAGGGATAGGGGAAACGGGGTGTGGCCAAAAGAGGGATAGGGGAAAGGGGGCGTGGTCAAAGGAGGGATAAGGGGAGCTGGTTTGTGATTGGTGAATGGGTATTTGCAAGCGAGTGGTGTGGGAAAGCGATTGACGAATGAGCATGGAGAGAATGTTGAAATGAAGTGAAAGCTGTGTTACATAAGTTTCAAGGTCCATTGTTTGTTATGAAAGCTCTTGTTACGTAAGAGCCAAGGTAAATCACTCGATATGCGTGGATGTTTCGAATACACATGTTCCTGTAGGTCTTATTTGACACTTGTATTATTTTTTTTCGACCACCGCCTGTTCCCTGGCCAGTTGAAAATAATTTTCTGTTGTGAAATATGTATGAGTATGTATTACGCAGTCGGTTTAGCCATCTGTGTGAGAGGTGAATCCCGCACGTGGAAGTGAAAGTGAGTCCTCGACTATATGACATTGACTGGACGCAGCTGTCTGAAGCAGGACCCAACCAGTTCACCGCAGTTGAAAGAGAAAGTGTATCACCTTGGTGGAAGTAAAACAATGCATCAAATCGAATTCAAAAAGATGAAATAGCGGAATGGTGAGTAGAAATAAATAAAATTACTCAAATATGTGGAGAAAACTCAATTCTCACTTCAAAAATTACCTATGATTACTAGAAGTGAATAAAATGTACAGCATAATAACAATGAAGAAAACTCACTTCAACAGTCACCTGGTTGCTGTATTTAAAGAGGCATAAATAGCATGATTTATACTCTATCTATGGCTGGAAGTAAACATCTTTTACCTGATTCCAGACATTCTCGGAGCGGACTGTAATTTCTCACATCAGTTGTTAAAGTACAAAGGGATATACATAAAAAGACTTGGACTTTTGAAGATAGATTGACGCATAACCAGTCAGAGGAAGTAAAATCTTTCACCTTACTCCTTCCTCAGAAAATTTAATAATAATAATAAAAATAAAAAATAATAATAATAATAATAATAAATCCTTTTCCAAAAAATAAATGGTGTTTACATTTATAATTACACGTCGTGATGCATAGATCTAACGCATGATTCTTATCAAAATGTACATCATTAATTACATTAATCAGTGCATCACATTCAGTTTTTTTAAAAAACGTGACATTCATTTTTTAATAATTTTTTTTTATGATCCGCGGTTGCTCTTGCTCTAACAAATGTTACTTTACTGTTATTATTTCATTGTTGTGATTATCACGATAGCGTTATTAATAATGTGATGCATAGGCCTAAATCTAACCATGATTCTTATCAAAGTGCACATCATTAATTACATTAATCAGTTCATCACATTCAGTTTTTCAATCATTTAACTAGATTGTGGGCTTATTTTCATTTAATTGTTGTAATTACATGACGTTCCTGCACTCATAATTTACCCATACTATTCGTTTCCCATGTTTCTTAAAATTATATTTATGTGCCTAATTTCATCTTAATTTATTTTATTTACATAAACAGTGATGCAGAATCGAGAGAGTTTGAGACTCGCATTGAGGTCATGGGTTCAAATTCTGTGGCCGACCATAAAGACAACTGCCAAATTGGAAATTTACATGTCATGATTCATCACCACCTCAATTGCCAATACGATAAACATTAATCAAAATCTATAATTAGTTACATGAACACAAGCCATCTATGCAAAAGGATGAGACAGTTCCAGAGATTCAAAGAATGCTGTTTAACATGTCTGTTTCGTGTGCTCATTTAATAACTGAGGGAGTAGCTCAATTGGTAGAGCGTTCGCAGTGCATCACATTCAGTTTTTTTTAATCATTTAACTAGATTGTGGGCTTATTTTCATTTAATTGTTGTAATTACATGACGTTCCTGCGCTCATAATTTTCCCATACTATTCGTTTCCCATATCGCTGTAAAAACAACTCATTACGAAAATGACTCCATCTATTCAATGTGGCCTTGCACAACAAACAGGGAATATTATCCATTTAACACTATTGTTATATGATATAATTAGTACAATAATTAATGCAAGGTTTCATTAAATGGATCATTGAATAAATATACGCACTTAAAGAGGAAGTGCTAGTTTCCTCCCGCGAAGGAGATGAATTGTGTAACGTCATCACATCGATTGTTAAAAGTACAATACAATAATTAATGCAAGGTTTCATTAAATGGAAAATACTATCACTATTAATGATTAATTAATACAATTTGTTAAAACTACAATACAATAATTAATGCAAGGTTTCATTAAATGGAAAATACTATCAGCATTAATGATTAATTAATACAATAAAACTAATGCCAGGTTTCATTAAGGATCTACCTGCCGCGAGTCAACAACCTACAGTGCATGCAAGTAAACTTATTGTATCGGGTCCAAAGTCTCGAAGCCTGCTTATAAGTGAATCTAACATTGCAACATACGATTAGCTGTGTGTCTTTTAATGTTGCAATACTCTATCAGTCATCTCACGTTACAATAAGCTCAGTTATAGTATGTGAAAACTACATCACAATAATTCTCGTTATATTTAATATGGTATTTGAGTTAAATATAAAAAAGAAGCTGATCAAATTCTCCCTGTTGGCTTAAAATATAAGTCTTTAAATGGAAATTATTGAATTATAAATAGATTATGATACACAACCGAGAGAGTTTGAGATTCGCTTCCGGGAGATCATGGGTTCAAAGTTTGTGGCCAACCAATCTGACTGAACTTTTTCATGGTTTCCTTAGATGTATATTACTATTGAGCTCACTGGAGCGGAGTTATTTTACAAAGGACTAATTTTATCTATATGAGTCGGGTACAAGTGAAGATTGAATTTACAGTACGTAAGGTACTCTTTTACAGAGTGGAATTATTTCAACCTGAGTTACTAGTACGAAGGACGAAACTGGTAATTGGAATTAGATGCAATAGTCTGTAGTGCGATAATATGCACAAAAGAACTGAAGACTGTATCGAAATGAAAGGTCACAATTTCCAAAAATTTGTTTAAATACCGGTAACCATATAATGATTATTTTTCAATTTAACTTCATATCTGTCTATCGGGATGTTTGTTACCTTTTACACACAATAATGGTCGAACCGATAATATTAACATTGGAATATTATTTGGTTTTTTGCACTGTCTTTGTTGATTACTCCGAGTACACATATAACAGATTAATGACTGCTGATTAGATGTAATGAACTTACATTAGCCTACTGCATAATCATGTTGAAGCTCACATCCCAGCCACTCGACTGTGAAAGAGACACGTGTGAGAGTACCACATAACCCATGACCTTCCTTTAGATTTCTCAGTATGGTATTGAGTTCTCAAGGTCCATGTGTGCGTTGACTTTTACTTTCACCGCGCTAACCATGATTGAGAAATGGATAGAGAAAGTAAAATAACGAACTGTTGCATTAGCGACAATTTTGAATGCTATCGTTAAATATAAAAAAGAAGTGGATCCAATGCAACAAGTTGTCTATAGCAAAGAATAGTTGGTTTGATGAGGATGATGTATTGAAATAAAAACAAGTTTATGCACAAGTACTGTAAGTTTATTATGAGTAAATAAAAAGTATATAAAATATACTATTATTATTTAAAGATCTCTTGCACACGTCTTCTTTTACATGGGGGTTCATAAAATCCATGTGGCACTCTATTAACACCATATTGTAATACAACACAATCACATATCCAACTACCACAATTTAAATCTGATTATTGTTTCATGAAAATAAAGTCCCCACCTCTGTTTGGGGATTTTTTGTTAAGACTAAAGTACTTTAAGTAATTACAGTCACATTTCCAGCTATCACAACCACAATTTATCACAGTTCTGGAATTTGACGTTTCTTCTTTCTCATCCTCCTCCACATTCCAAGTACGTATAATCATATTACCCTTTCCTACATTCCAGGTATCTGATACAACATTCGCTTTTCCTTTCAATGCTTCTGGTTGACACCGACTGTATCTAACGCTACTGAAAACACTGTGGTAGCTCCTTTATTTATTGCTCAGGTGTTTCCTTAGATGCATACGATAATATATATGTACCTAATTTCATTTTAATTTATTTTATTTACATAAAAATGATGCAGAACCGAGAGAGTATGAGACCCGCATCGAGGAGGTCACGGGTTCAAATTCTGTGACCGAGTATAAAGACAACTGCCCTTCCGCTCCACTCCTAAGATGTTAATTCCAACATTATCGAATACAACCATCATCTACACCTCATTACCTATGTTAAAATAAAACATTTCTGACACCGATTGTATCTAACGCTACTGAATATGTACCTAATTTCATTTTAATTTATTTTATTTACATAAACAATGATGCAGAACCGAGAGAGTATGAGACTCACATTGAGGAGGTCACGGGTTCAAATTCTGTGGTCGACTATAAAGACAACTGCCCTTCTGCTCCACTCCTAAGATGTTAATTCCAACATTATCGAATACAACCATCATCTACACCTTATTACCTATGTTAAAATAAAACATGTTTGACACCGATTGTATCTAACGCTATTGAAAACACTGTGGTAGCTCCTTTATTTATTGCTCTGGTGTTTCCTTAGATTCATATGAGTAATTTAGCATTGAGCTCACAATTTTAAAAAGTGTCACGAAATAACGTCCCTGCGCTTATAATTTACCCAAACTATTCGTTTCCCATGTTCCTTAAAATAATATGTACCTAATTTCATTTTAATTCATTTTATTTACATAAAAAATGATGGTTATTGCTCTGGTGTTTCCTTAGATGCATAAGAGTAATTCAGCATTGAGCTCACTATTTTAAAAAGTGTCACGAAATAACGTTCCTGCGCTGATAATTTACCCACACTATTCGTTTCCCGTGTTCCTTGAAATAATATATATGTACCTAATTTCATTTTAATTAATTTTATTTACATAAAAAATTATGGTTATTGCTCTGGTGTTTCCTTATATGCATATGAGTAATTTAGCATTGAACTCACTATTTTAAAAAGTGTCACGAAATAACGTTCCTGCGCTCATCATTTACCCACACTATTCGTTTCCCATGTTCCTTAAAATAATATATATGTACCTAATTTCATCTTAATTTATTTTATTTACATAAACAATGATGCGCAACCGAGAGAGTATGAGACTCGCATTGAGGAGGTCACGGGTTCAAATTCTGTGGCCGAATATAAAGACGACTGCCAGATTGGAATTTACATGTCATGATTCATCACCACCTCAATTACCAATACGATAAACATTAATCAAAATCTATAATTAGTTATGGTTACGTCACCTTTCTCGGGGTTGGTTGCTATCCCAACATGAACATCTGGCATGGTTGCACAACCGACCTCTGGAGCGGATGCTGTCCCAATGGTGGCGCCAACATCCAGTCAAGTATGTTCTGGATCTGTGTTTGCGTTATCGGATAGAGCTTTCAAAAATCGTTTGAAGACTTATATTGCTCTAAATCTAACAAATCATGAGAGTGAATTAAAAGATATTTGAGACTGCATCACTGATGAAATCCGAGACATTTTAAAGAGACATTTAAGTGAGTACTCTGCTTTAAAATTTAACATATTTGTTGAGCAAAATATAAAAAAAACGTAATGATATTTCAATAAATGTTTTTGCACTTGACGAGAATGATTATGTATTTCCTCTCAGGATGTGCGAAATGGAATTACCAAATCACAGGGCTTTGTTATACATTAGTAATGATAGAGAGTTTTGGATTTGAAATACACAAGTTCATTATATGTTTGTATGACGAATGGTATAAAACCTGAGGATATGGAAGCATGATTGAGAGTCATGAATGTCACAATTGTGTGAATGTTAATGATTAAACTGAACCTAGTCATTGTGGATTGAGGATGGGGATGTGCTTGTTAAAAGAAAATAGTAACAAAATAACATTATATGTATATATTGATTCATAAAAAAAAATAACATGTAGTGAGTATTCAAATACTTTTTCAGTTAGTGAATTCCAAGACAATCCATTTCTTCCAAATTATACACATAACTGGTGATAAATTGTTCCAAGAATTCTTTCTTTTCCACACCCTTTGTATAAATACACTGAATCAGCATCATTGTAATTAACATAACCAATACGATTAGTTTCACGGCGTCCAGTGACGGGGTGGTTTCAGCATAAAACAGCATCCTTGCTGTAAATTCCCGTGGAGACGGCAAGTTCTTTTAAAATACAGTGTTGTTTATTCAAGCTTCTTGGAAACCTTGTACGTCAGTTATCATAATGGACGTCCTGAAACAAAATAAAAGCGGTGTAGCATGATACCTATTGTAAATTGTATAATGTCACAGAAAAGAAAAACGCAAACACATATACTTACATTTTTAAACATATGATATGAATAAAAGCACTTTATACATAACCCAATAAGACACTTTGAACATTGTGTTCGAACAATGCTCTTACACCCTTTTTGAGCACATCTCTTCCTCCCTTTCAATGGGATATATTGAACCCAATGATTTATACAATCATATCGAGATATTCCATCATATGTAATCGGGGAAGAAGTTAGTTGCACACCCAGTTTCTCTGTCCCCATCATTGCAAATGATGCGAAAATGGAATTCTTGTTACATATATACAACAACTTGTCGAAAATGTGACCTATATTTTACAATATGTTGAAAATGTGACATGTATGCAACAACTTGTTGAAAATGTGACCTATATGTAACAATATGTTGAAAAATGTGACATGTATGCAACACCTTGTCGAAAATGTAACCTATATGTAACAATATGTTGAAAATGTGACATGTATGCAACAACTTGTCGAAAATGTGACCTATATGTAACAATATGTTGAAAATGTGACCTATATGTAACAATTTGTCGAAAATGTGACCTATATGTAACAATATGTTGGAAATGTGACATGTATGCAACAACTTGTCGAAAATGTGACCTATATGTAACAATATGTTGAAAATGTGACATGTATGCAACAACTTGTCGAAAATGTGGCCTATATGTAACAATATGTTGAAAATGTGACATGTATGCAACAACTTGTCGAAAATGTGACCTATATGTAACAATATGTTGAAAATGTGACCTATATGTAACAATTTGTCGAAAATGTGACCTATATGTAACAATATGTTGGAAATGTGACATGTATGCAACAACTTGTCGAAAATGTGACCTATATGTAACAATATGTTGAAAATGTGACATGTATGCAACAACTTGTCGAAAATGTGGCCTATATGTAACAATATGTTGAAAATGTGACATGTATGCAACAACTTGTCGAAAATGTGACCTATATGTAACAATATGTTGAAAATGTGACATGTATGCAACAACTTGTCCAAAATGTGACGTACATGTAACAATATGTTGAAAATGTAACATGTATGGAACAACTTGTAGAAAATGTGACCTATACGTAACAAAATGATGAAAATGTGACCTATATGTAACAACTTGTCGAAAATGTGACCTATATGTAACAATATGTTGAAAATGTGACATGTTTGCAAAAACTTGTCGAAAATGTGACCTATATGTAACAAGAATTCCATTTTCGCATCATTTGCAATGATGGGGACAGAGAAACTGGGTGTGCAACTAACTTCTTCCCCGATTACATATGATGGAATATCTCGATATGATTGTATAAATCATTGGGTTCAATATATCCCATTGAAAGGGAGGAAGAGATGTGCTCAAAAAGGGTGTAAGAGCATTGTTCGAACACAATGTTCAAAGTGTCTTATTGGGTTATGTATAAAGTGCTTTTATTCATATCATATGTTTAAAAATGTAAGTATATGTGTTTGCGTTTTTCTTTTCTGTGACATTATACAATTTACAATAGGTATCATGCTACACCGCTTTTATTTTGTTTCAGGACGTCCATTATGATAACTGACGTACAAGGTTTCCAAGAAGCTTGAATAAACAACACTGTATTTTAAAAGAACTTGCCGTCTCCACGGGAATTTACAGCAAGGATGCTGTTTTATGCTGAAACCACCCCGTCACTGGACGCCGTGAAACTAATCGTATTGGTTATGTTAATTACAATGATGCTGATTCAGTGTATTTATACAAAGGGTGTGGAAAAGAAAGAATTCTTGGAACAATTTATCACCAGTTATGTGTATAATTTGGAAGAAATGGATTGTCTTGGAATTCACTAACTGAAAAAGTATTTGAATACTCACTACATGTTATTTTTTTTTATGAATCAATATATACATATAATGTTATTTTGTTACTATTTTCTTTTAACAAGCACATCCCCATCCTCAATCCACAATGACTAGGTTCAGTTTAATCATTAACATTCACACAATTGTGACATTCATGACTCTCAATCATGCTTCCATATCCTCAGGTTTTATACCATTCGTCATACAAACATATAATGAACTTGTGTATTTCAAATCCAAAACTCTCTATCATTACTAATGTATAACAAAGCCCTGTGATTTGGTAATTCCATTTCGCACATCCTGAGAGGAAATACATAATCATTCTCGTCAAGTGCAAAAACATTTATTGAAATATCATTACGTTTTTTTTATATTTTGCTCAACAAATATGTTAAATTTTAAAGCAGAGTACTCACTTAAATGTCTCTTTAAAATGTCTCGGATTTCATCAGTGATGCAGTCTCAAATATCTTTTAATTCACTCTCATGATTTGTTAGATTTAGAGCAATATAAGTCTTCAAACGATTTTTGAAAGCTCTATCCGATAACGCAAACACAGATCCAGAACATACTTGACTGGATGTTGGCGCCACCATTGGGACAGCATCCGCTCCAGAGGTCGGTTGTGCAACCATGCCAGATGTTCATGTTGGGATAGCAACCAACCCCGAGAAAGGTGACGTAACCATAACTAATTATAGATTTTGATTAATGTTTATCGTATTGGTAATTGAGGTGGTGATGAATCATGACATGTAAATTCCAATCTGGCAGTCGTCTTTATATTCGGCCACAGAATTTGAACCCGTGACCTCCTCAATGCGAGTCTCATACTCTCTCGGTTGCGCATCATTGTTTATGTAAATAAAATAAATTAAGATGAAATTAGGTACATATATATTATTTTAAGGAACATGGGAAACGAATAGTGTGGGTAAATGATGAGCGCAGGAACGTTATTTCGTGACACTTTTTAAAATAGTGAGTTCAATGCTAAATTACTCATATGCATATAAGGAAACACCAGAGCAATAACCATAATTTTTTATGTAAATAAAATTAATTAAAATGAAATTAGGTACATATATATTATTTCAAGGAACATGGGAAACGAATAGTGTGGGTAAATTATCAGCGCAGGAACGTTATTTCGTGACACTTTTTAAAATAGTGAGCTCAATGCTGAATTACTCTTATGCATCTAAGGAAACACCAGAGCAATAACCATCATTTTTTATGTAAATAAAATGAATTAAAATGAAATTAGGTACATATATATTATTTTAAGGAACATGGGAAACGAATAGTTTGGGTAAATTATAAGCGCAGGGACGTTATTTCGTGACACTTTTTAAAATTGTGAGCTCAATGCTAAATTACTCATATGAATCTAAGGAAACACCAGAGCAATAAATAAAGGAGCTACCACAGTGTTTTCAATAGCGTTAGATACAATCGGTGTCAAACATGTTTTATTTTAACATAGGTAATAAGGTGTAGATGATGGTTGTATTCGATAATGTTGGAATTAACATCTTAGGAGTGGAGCAGAAGGGCAGTTGTCTTTATAGTCGACCACAGAATTTGAACCCGTGACCTCCTCAATGTGAGTCTCATACTCTCTCGGTTCTGCATCATTGTTTATGTAAATAAAATAAATTAAAATGAAATTAGGTACATATTCAGTAGCGTTAGATACAATCGGTGTCAGAAATGTTTTATTTTAACATAGGTAATGAGGTGTAGATGATGGTTGTATTCGATAATGTTGGAATTAACATCTTAGGAGTGGAGCGGAAGGGCAGTTGTCTTTATACTCGGTCACAGAATTTGAACCCGTGACCTCCTCGATGCGGGTCTCATACTCTCTCGGTTCTGCATCATTTTTATGTAAATAAAATAAATTAAAATGAAATTAGGTACATATATATTATCGTATGCATCTAAGGAAACACCTGAGCAATAAATAAAGGAGCTACCACAGTGTTTTCAGTAGCGTTAGATACAGTCGGTGTCAACCAGAAGCATTGAAAGGAAAAGCGAATGTTGTATCAGATACCTGGAATGTAGGAAAGGGTAATATGATTATACGTACTTGGAATGTGGAGGAGGATGAGAAAGAAGAAACGTCAAATTCCAGAACTGTGATAAATTGTGGTTGTGATAGCTGGAAATGTGACTGTAATTACTTAAAGTACTTTAGTCTTAACAAAAAATCCCCAAACAGAGGTGGGGACTTTATTTTCATGAAACAATAATCAGATTTAAATTGTGGTAGTTGGATATGTGATTGTGTTGTATTACAATATGGTGTTAATAGAGTGCCACATGGATTTTATGAACCCCCATGTAAAAGAAGACGTGTGCAAGAGATCTTTAAATAATAATAGTATATTTTATATACTTTTTATTTACTCATAATAAACTTACAGTACTTGTGCATAAACTTGTTTTTATTTCAATACATCATCCTCATCAAACCAACTATTCTTTGCTATAGACAACTTGTTGCATTGGATCCACTTCTTTTTTATATTTAACGATAGCATTCAAAATTGTCGCTAATGCAACAGTTCGTTATTTTACTTTCTCTATCCATTTCTCAATCATGGTTAGCGCGGTGAAAGTAAAAGTCAACGCACACATGGACCTTGAGAACTCAATACCATACTGAGAAATCTAAAGGAAGGTCATGGGTTATGTGGTACTCTCACACGTGTCTCTTTCACAGTCGAGTGGCTGGGATGTGAGCTTCAACATGATTATGCAGTAGGCTAATGTAAGTTCATTACATCTAATCAGCAGTCATTAATCTGTTATATGTGTACTCGGAGTAATCAACAAAGACAGTGCAAAAAACCAAATAATATTCCAATGTTAATATTATCGGTTCGACCATTATTGTGTGTAAAAGGTAACAAACATCCCGATAGACAGATATGAAGTTAAATTGAAAAATAATCATTATATGGTTACCGGTATTTAAACAAATTTTTGGAAATTGTGACCTTTCATTTCGATACAGTCTTCAGTTCTTTTGTGCATATTATCGCACTACAGACTATTGCATCTAATTCCAATTACCAGTTTCGTCCTTCGTACTAGTAACTCAGGTTGAAATAATTCCACTCTGTAAAAGAGTACCTTACGTACTGTAAATTCAATCTTCACTTGTACCCGACTCATATAGATAAAATTAGTCCTTTGTAAAATAACTCCGCTCCAGTGAGCTCAATAGTAATATACATCTAAGGAAACCATGAAAAAGTTCAGTCAGATTGGTTGGCCACAAACTTTGAACCCATGATCTCCCGGAAGCGAATCTCAAACTCTCTCGGTTGTGTATCATAATCTATTTATAATTCAATAATTTCCATTTAAAGACTTATATTTTAAGCCAACAGGGAGAATTTGATCAGCTTCTTTTTTATATTTAACTCAAATACCATATTAAATATAACGAGAATTATTGTGATGTAGTTTTCACATACTATAACTGAGCTTATTGTAACGTGAGATGACTGATAGAGTATTGCAACATTAAAAGACACACAGCTAATCGTATGTTGCAATGTTAGATTCACTTATAAGCAGGCTTCGAGACTTTGGACCCGATACAATAAGTTTACTTGCATGCACTGTAGGTTGTTGACTCGCGGCAGGTAGATCCTTAATGAAACCTGGCATTAGTTTTATTGTATTAATTAATCATTAATGCTGATAGTATTTTCCATTTAATGAAACCTTGCATTAATTATTGTATTGTAGTTTTAACAAATTGTATTAATTAATCATTAATAGTGATAGTATTTTCCATTTAATGAAACCTTGCATTAATTATTGTATTGTACTTTTAACAATCGATGTGATGACGTTACACAATTCATCTCCTTCGCGGGAGGAAACTAGCACTTCCTCTTTAAGTGCGTATATTTATTCAATGATCCATTTAATGAAACCTTGCATTAATTATTGTACTAATTATATCATATAACAATAGTGTTAAATGGATAATATTCCCTGTTTGTTGTGCAAGGCCACATTGAATAGATGGAGTCATTTTCGTAATGAGTTGTTTTTACAGCGATATGGGAAACGAATAGTATGGGAAAATTATGAGCGCAGGAACGTCATGTAATTACAACAATTAAATGAAAATAAGCCCACAATCTAGTTAAATGATTAAAAAAAACTGAATGTGATGCACTGCGAACGCTCTACCAATTGAGCTACTCCCTCAGTTATTAAATGAGCACACGAAACAGACATGTTAAACAGCATTCTTTGAATCTCTGGAACTGTCTCATCCTTTTGCATAGATGGCTTGTGTTCATGTAACTAATTATAGATTTTGATTAATGTTTATCGTATTGGCAATTGAGGTGGTGATGAATCATGACATGTAAATTTCCAATTTGGCAGTTGTCTTTATGGTCGGCCACAGAATTTGAACCCATGACCTCAATGCGAGTCTCAAACTCTCTCGATTCTGCATCACTGTTTATGTAAATAAAATAAATTAAGATGAAATTAGGCACATAAATATAATTTTAAGAAACATGGGAAACGAATAGTATGGGTAAATTATGAGTGCAGGAACGTCATGTAATTACAACAATTAAATGAAAATAAGCCCACAATCTAGTTAAATGATTGAAAAACTGAATGTGATGAACTGATTAATGTAATTAATGATGTGCACTTTGATAAGAATCATGGTTAGATTTAGGCCTATGCATCACATTATTAATAACGCTATCGTGATAATCACAACAATGAAATAATAACAGTAAAGTAACATTTGTTAGAGCAAGAGCAACCGCGGATCATAAAAAAAAATTATTAAAAAATGAATGTCACGTTTTTTAAAAAAACTGAATGTGATGCACTGATTAATGTAATTAATGATGTACATTTTGATAAGAATCATGCGTTAGATCTATGCATCACGACGTGTAATTATAAATGTAAACACCATTTATTTTTTGGAAAAGGATTTATTATTATTATTATTTTTTTTATTTTTATTATTATTATTAAATTTTCTGAGGAAGGAGTAAGGTGAAAGATTTTACTTCCTCTGACTGGTTATGCGTCAATCTATCTTCAAAAGTCCAAGTCTTTTTATGTATATCCCTTTGTACTTTAACAACTGATGTGAGAAATTACAGTCCGCTCCGAGAATGTCTGGAATCAGGTAAAAGATGTTTACTTCCAGCCATAGATAGAGTATAAATCATGCTATTTATGCCTCTTTAAATACAGCAACCAGGTGACTGTTGAAGTGAGTTTTCTTCATTGTTATTATGCTGTACATTTTATTCACTTCTAGTAATCATAGGTAATTTTTGAAGTGAGAATTGAGTTTTCTCCACATATTTGAGTAATTTTATTTATTTCTACTCACCATTCCGCTATTTCATCTTTTTGAATTCGATTTGATGCATTGTTTTACTTCCACCAAGGTGATACACTTTCTCTTTCAACTGCGGTGAACTGGTTGGGTCCTGCTTCAGACAGCTGCGTCCAGTCAATGTCATATAGTCGAGGACTCACTTTCACTTCCACGTGCGGGATTCACCTCTCACACAGATGGCTAAACCGACTGCGTAATACATACTCATACATATTTCACAACAGAAAATTATTTTCAACTGGCCAGGGAACAGGCGGTGGTCGAAAAAAAATAATACAAGTGTCAAATAAGACCTACAGGAACATGTGTATTCGAAACATCCACGCATATCGAGTGATTTACCTTGGCTCTTACGTAACAAGAGCTTTCATAACAAACAATGGACCTTGAAACTTATGTAACACAGCTTTCACTTCATTTCAACATTCTCTCCATGCTCATTCGTCAATCGCTTTCCCACACCACTCGCTTGCAAATACCCATTCACCAATCACAAACCAGCTCCCCTTATCCCTCCTTTGACCACGCCCCCTTTCCCCTATCCCTCTTTTGGCCACACCCCGTTTCCCCTATCCCTCATTTGGTCACGCCCCGTTTCCCCTATCCCTCATTTGGCCACGCCCCCTCCGACCCTCACTACCCTCCAACCCTTGACGTCAGCTTCATTTCCTTACTACTGGTTTCCATATCCCTTAGTGCAGCGTTTCTCAAACTTTTTTGAAGTGGGGACCACTTTTTAAAGTCAGAACAGTTCTGCGGACCACCTAACTCTTGTTTCCTTCGAAAGCAAATTGATCATTTTCGTATTTTAATATCAATAGGCCTATATTTATATTTTAAAACTAGCCGTACCCGTGCGCTCCGCTGCACCCGTTAGAAATAAATATAAAGTAATTACTTACTTACAAATGACTTTTAAGGAACCCCAAGGTTCATTGCCGCCCTCACATAAGCCCGCCATCGGTCCCTATCCTGTGCAAGATTAATCCAGTCTCTATCATCATACCCCCACCTACCTCAAATCCATTTTAATATTATCCTCCCATCTACGTCTCTATTTAATTATATAATTAAAATAGGACATTTGATCCAGGGAACATTCGTGCTTGATAGAAGGATAAATCGTTTATTATGTTACTTAATTTAAATTGAATTAAAAAATTAGAATGCGATCATTTTGATCCAGAGACCACTCATTTGGTCATGAAAATTAGTTTAGGAAATACAGGAAACGAATGTACAGAATAGCCTATCAAGTTTTCTGTGCATGAGAAACTATTTTAATCTTACCTGTCCTCGATTCACTCAGAGGTTACTGTGATAACATTATAGGATTATGTCCATCTAGAGAAACTACACTTTCCAATGGTGAATTAATAATTAATTATACAAATCAGTTAATTTAGCTTCCGATATTACTTCATAGAAACGCAGAAACATTATCTGTAGGCTATCTTTCATAGCTTTCGATTGTTGCTGTCCAAGGCCCCTTATAGACGAAGTCATTTGTTTTTTAATTCATTACACGGCCTTAAGATGGCAGTTATTTTAATTTTAAAACTCATTTATCTCATTATATATCAGTCCTATCAACATTTTTCAAGGAATAAAACTTATTGCAAATTAATTTTAAAGAAACTTTTGTTATGTAACATTTTTCACAAAAATCAATAATAAGCGAGATATTTCGATTTATTTAATTCAGGCCTCCTTATAACCCTCCTTTTAAATAATGTATTTTGAATGCCATACAGCCTAAAATCTAAGTTACACCGAACTTAATTTATATTCAAATTTTCATCGAAATCCGTTCAGCCATTATCGCGTGAAAAGGTAACAAACATACAGACAGACAGACAGACATACAAACAAAAATTTCAAAAAAGCGATTTTCGGTTTCAGGGTGGTTAATTATATATGTTAGGACCAATTATTTTTGGAAAATCGAAAATTACCAGAAAAATGTCGGCTACAGATTTATTATTAGTATAGAATGAATTAAGGTTCGGTACTTTAGTCCTCTGTTATGAATTCGGGTGGTCCCTGGCTGGGTTACAGGCGCGGCGCCAGATGTGCAGGGAAAAGATGTCGAGAAACACCACGTGTATAGTGCTTTAAATCCCTCTTTTGTTGCTGAGAGTAGAGTGGGAAGTCGATAGACGACTAGGGTAATAAATTTCATAAAATGCAGTACTGGGAGGAAAAGTGAAATTCGATTGCCATGTCTCATTTCAAAACTCTTGAGATTTTAAGCTATAGTGTGATACCCAATTCGCTTGAATTTTATTTTTTTTATTCTGTCTTTTTTGAAAGACCACAAGGACAGACTTCGAGGACCACAGGTGGTCCGCGGACCATAGTTTGAGAAACGCTGCCTTAGTGCATCCCTCCTAGCAAACCTTTTTTCTCCTCAAAACCAGGTTTAAATGGCAATGTCCTAAACATTATTCTGTATCAAGATTTCCACGGTAATGGATCTCATCGTCTTTCGGCCGGAACTTGTTCTCAAATTCCATTCACTGAACGCTATAGTCAGTGTTGCCAACACATAAATTGTATTCCCGTCAATCTAACACCTGGAAATCCGTCAGAATCCGTCAAAATATAAAAAAGATCCACTCAATACATCTATATAAAAATAAAAAGCAAATTTTAACACAACTTACCAGTTTTGATTAAAATAATAATTCGTCAACCTTTGACTTGATTACGAGGAAATATGAAACAGGGTATTCTTCAACATGGTACGGCACAAGCTGGGCTGTTCAAAGAAAAAGTAAAATCCCCCCAAAAATTAAACAAATAAAATGACAGCAGCTAAAAAAGTCAAAAGACGATATAAGTCGTAAATTCCGCCAGAAAATCCGTCACCCATCAAAGCCATTCTTTTCCCGTCCGCTACGTTGAAATTCCGTCAGTTTTGACGGAATTTCTGTCCAGTTGGCAACACTGGCTATAGTCCGACCGTCGAATCTGTGCCAGTCATAAAACAAGCCTTCAGCGCAACTGGCGTCATAGCTGGTTGGTCCAATGAGTTAGGGCGCGAAAGGAAGGGCGCTTGGGAGAGGGAACACAACATTCTATGATCCGTCCCAGGATTCTGTGAAGTAACTTCGCTCATATGAGGGCGTAAACGACATTTCATACAAGTTGAGAGGATGCGAAGGCATTTCTTTCCCCTTCTACAGGGACATCATTTTATTTTTACTAACATTTTTAATATTAACCTGTCTATACCTTTAGAGAACCGGAAACACCGCTTGCTCCCCCCCTCCAAGACTGGAGTTCGATGATACTGGCGTAAAACACAAATCACTCTACTAGGTATAGGAAGGAAGAAAAGTAGTTCATCCATTTACGTAAACTAGGAAATATCTCGATTTTGAGTTTGATAATTTTCATTAGGTTTTTCTTTAATCAAAGTACAGTACTGTATTAAGAATAAGTGTTTTTACTCACGAAGTGAGTTATCCATGCGAACGTATTCATTATGCAGTGTATATCATACTGTCTACAGCACATTAGCGTACAATATAGAGAAAGAAGTTAAATTGAAAAATAATCATAATATGAATATTTAAACACAATTTTGAAAATGGTGGCCGTTCATTTCGATACAGGCTTCAGTTTTTGTGCATATTATCGCACTATAGACTATTGCATCTAATTCCAATTGCCAGTTTCGTCCTTCGTACTAGTAACTCATGTTGAAATAATTCTGTACCTACTCTACGTACTGTAAATTCAATCTTCACTTCTGCCCGACCCGAAAATATAAAATTACTCAGACATGCTATCTACTGTCCGTCCAAGTGGTTATGCCGCAGGATTGTAGAAAGGGAGGAAATCACGTGACAGTTAATTACTTAACGAGGCCCTTTTATTTAAGTTAAATTAAACAGCTGTATAATATTACGTAAACTTCCAATTCCTAAGAGAAATTAATGTTTTCAGAAAAGAGCTAAGACAGCCCAGCTATTACAGAGGGGCGAGCAGAAGCAGGTGGGGGAAATCGGGATGCGACGTAGGCAAACGGACAGTACCTGTGCGAAAATATGATTCAATATTGAAATCTCTTTCGTCACTGGAAAACGCGAACATATTTCTGGAACGTACTATACCCAGTAACTCAGTACTGCTTACTATCTGCGGTCTTGGTTCTGTGTGGAGTTGGAATTTCCTTAGTAGAAGGGGTGGGAGTGAAGTACATTCAAAAACTCGGGTACAATAAAAATTGAAGTAAAAATAAAACGATGTCCCTGTACTTGCTCTGAGTCCGTCAGTATAACAGGCCGGTAGCTGATTCCTCTTATACCTGCACCCTCCCCCCCCCCCCAAGTTGTATACACAAGACAATAAAATATTAAATAAAGTACATAAATGGATATAAAATACAGTGACACAGATGTTTGACAGTCACATGTTTAAGTATATTTAAGTGTCGTTTTTTACAAAATGTTCAACTAATAATTAATTAAATAAAGGGATGCTAGTTTGTATTATGAAGTCAGGGGTGAGTGACACAATGCAGATTGTCCCGTCGTTTATGCTGTAGAGTAGCGACTAGCAGTGAAGAAAACATTTATCTTCTGCTGTCGGTAGCTTTTTAATGTGCCAGTTGATATAAACAGCAATAAAATGAAATATAAACGCTTAGTATAGATTTTCGAAATCTAGATTGCTGGTAAATGTTTTCAATAATAAGAATTTTCACTATGTTCAAACTCAATTAGTCGAACGTTAGTAAGATAGACAGTAGCATCTTCCCCTTCAGAGATGGTAAAGAGTATGAGTAGAGGGGAAAGCCTATCAACCAACCTGAAATGGGGATTAGTCTATCTGTGTCGGAGTGTATTGCGAGCAGCATCATCTCGAGCACGCTAAGGGGTAAGATGCTCGTGGTAAAAGTAGAGTAGAATTCAGATAAAATTATCGCTTCTTGTAAGCTATTGCTCGCTTAGTTCAAGCAATGCCTTCCCTCAGAGCAGTCATTGGCCCTAGCTCTCCCACATACCACTTGCGCAGAGGTTTTGTTCCGTCTTTCTACTCTACAGATTTCTAGGACGGACCATATGTGAACTGTTTTCCGCTCGGGAAGGGAAGGGAAGGGAAGGGAAGGGAAGGGAAGGGAAGGGTAGGGAAGGGAAGGGAAGGGAAGGGAAGGGAAGGGAAGGGAAGGGAAGGGAAGGTTTCGCCCTCTCCCGAGTGACGTCAAGCGCCAGTTTACTCTTCAGCAGTGGTTCTCAAAGTGGGGGCCGCGAAGTGATTTACAAAATAATACAGAAATGCCTTATTAACATAATGTACATATACTTTGCACGGTATTTAGAAATATAAACAATTTCAAGTTACACAGAGTTTATGTGCACTCAGAGTTGGGTTTCTGGTGCCTTGTCAGCTCACTTGAGTTATGTGGATATAAAGGGAAAAAATTGAGACAGTGCCGAGTGTAGTTCCGGGGTAACTCAGTCGATAGAGCATTGTGCGCTAAGCGAAGGATCCCGGGATCGATACCCGGCCCCGGAACAATTTTTTCCCTTGAAATTATTCAAAATTATAGTTGTTCGCGACATTACAGCTATTTTTGGAATGGAGTCAAGCAGTACGGTAGTGGGGGGGGGGGGTCGCAAACTGAAGTTCGGCCAAAAGTGGATCGCGCCTTCAAAAAGTATGGGAATCTCCGCTCTACAGAATCCACGTACGGATTATAGTACTGCAGAACAATTAGAGAACAGGGAGGCGCTTGGCTGTCAATCCGGAGTTGCGCTTGGGCGCGGGTTCGATTCCCGCTTGGGCTGATTACCTGGTTAGGTTTTTCAGAGGTTTTCCCTAACTATAAGGCGAATGTCAGGTAATCTGTGACGAATTCTGGTCTTATCTCACCAAATACTATCTCGCTATCACCACTCTCATCGACGCTAAATAACAGATGTTGATACAGCGTCATTAAATAACCAACTTAAAAATAGTACGGATAGTACTTATCGAGTAAAACAGTGCAAACATCTAGGGGTAATTACTGATAAATACGAGAAAAATTCGTACCGGCACCGGGAATCGAACCCAGGACCTCTCAGCTTTCCGCGCTGAGCGCTCTTTACCAACTGAGCCATGCCGGGACACGATCCACGGTGCCGGCCGAACCCCTTTCGTAGTACTGTTTTACGGCCTTACTGCCTGCATTTGAGATGATGCACGTCATATGTATGCAGGAGCGCATATTAAATGACTTTGTGGCCGTATTCAACATCAGTTTAATGAAAACTGCTAACGGTATATACATATATCAAATATTCATATGAATGAGGTCTCACCCACCTCATTGAATATTACACGACTAGTCTTAACTAGTCAGTTGTATTATTACTGATAAATACGATCGTGTCCCGGCATGGCTCAGTTGGTAAAGAGCGCTCAGCGCGCAAAGCTGAGAGGTCCTGGGTTCGATTCCCAGTGCCGGTACGAATTTTTCTCGTATTTATCAGTAATAATACAACTGACTAGTTAAGACTAGTCGTGTAATATTCATTGAGGTGGGCGAGACCTCATTCATATGAATATTTGATATATCTAGGTGTAAATTATTATTTTTTTCTGAGGAAATTACTTTTTCGGAGCTAATATGGTGGTAGTTTTTTTTTGTTGTAGTCTACTCTATCCAAGGAATACGCTGTTAAAATCTGCATAGTTGTATTAATTCCACTTTGCATCATATTCGTGTTACAATAATAATTATAAAAATTGAATACTACTGTATATCAGTGGCGGCTCGTGGGTATTGAATTAAGAGGGGCTGCATACAAAAATAAGCCAAGCAACTTACTTTACTTAAAGATTAGTTCCATGCGCCTTATCTTGTAAGTTGTGTTTAAATGAGACAGGCTCATGTTAGTAGATTTACTGCCATTTAAAAGAATCCTGCGGACAAAATTCCGGCACATCGGCGACGCTGATATAACCTCTGTAGTTCCGAGTGTCGTTAAATAAACCATAATTTAATTTTTATATGCAGATTTAAACCTTAGAAATATCTAACTGGCGATGTTGTAGTTGGTTGTATAATATATATATATATATGTGTGTGTGTGTATGTGTGTATAATTATATATATATATATATATACATGATATATCAATAAATAAAAATAATAACAGCCAGAAATTGATTTTAGGATATTCAAGAGTACGCACCAGGGCGCTTGCCTCATTTATTGTGATGCTAGATGTTTCAGATTCCATTATGGTTTGAAAACATTCTAGCAATGGCTCCTTCTTCTCATGAACAACATTTACTGTTCTTATTTTAAATCCATCTTGTTGCCCCAGCTGATGGAATTGTCTTTGAAACACATTAATCTAATACAGACTGTGTGGAGATCGAGAGAAGAAAGCAGGGATACTGGATAAATTATAAAAAATATGCGAGCCTTTGTATTTTGTTTAGCGGCTCTTTATATTATGAGATTCAACTGATGGGCACTTAATTCCACATTTCTCCTGAATTGTTAAGGTACTGAACTGAATAGACTGTAAATATTGCACAGAATTAAACATTGTTGCACTTGTTATACTCACAACATTAAAGAAAATGTATTTAAAACTGCGCGCTACTGACAAACTGCTGCAAATTTTGCAGCGTCTGGAAACTCGGGATTCACGGCAAGGGGCAGCAGGGAGGAGGGGTAAAACTAACGCGCAAAGCATCCGAGACGAGACTAGCAGCTCCAGGGGAGGAAGTGACTTCACCCTATAGTCCTTGTCTCTGGTTTCGCTCTGGCAGCACCAGGGGAGGAAGTGACTTCACCCTATAGTCCTTGTCTCTGGTTTCGCTCTGGCAGCACCAGGGGAGGAAGTGACTTCACCCTATAGTCCTTGTCTCTGGTTTCGCTCTGGCAGCACCATGGGAGGAAGCGACTTCACTAACGATTGCGTGCATGTCATTGAGAGCGGAATTAAAAAAAAAAATTCGAGCCGCTAAATAGAGACTGTATAATAAATGTTTTTCTCAACATAAAACGAGACAAGAGCCACAAATGTCTGGGGGTGCTGCAGCTCCGCAGCTCCTTTTCGAAAGCCGCCCCTGCTGTAGATGGATAGTGCGGAAATTGTTACAGAGCTTTGGCACTTCGATGCTATACTGCGGCATTTCGCCTTTGTAGTTAACGACGCATGAATCTTTTGCGTCATGAAGCTGCGATAATTACGGTACGTTGGTGGAGATAAAATGAATTACGCCTCAAGATGGACTGCTAGTTCGTATTGCAATTGATGACATGCCCTGTGAACTTCCATAGCCTATGTGTTAATTTCATTCTTATTAGCTGTGGTAACTGGTTCTTATGTTTATAATGGCACCCGTATTTTGAACTGTTTCTACAGTTCATTATTTATTACCTTATGTATAGTTGCTTCAGCATACAATCTATCAGAGATCATAATTAAGAAATCCGTTTGCTGAGAAACCGTCAGAAAACTAACCCTTGACTTTTGTTTTCACTTTGTAACCTTGTGTGCGTGTCCAATCAGCTCTGAGATCATTATTCTGTGGAGTAGGTAGCGATTTTAAACTCGTGTGCCGCTAGGATTCAGAAGAATGAACGAAAGACTGATAAGGAAGCAAATCGAGGTAAATTTTAGAAATATTGCATATTTTTCATACATCTAACTTTTGTTCTTATTTATTTTTTTACTTGACCTTGAGCAGCCAGTTCGAAATGCACAGATGATAGTTACATATTACACTTCAGAAGCATACAATACATTACAATGTTTTTGTGAGGTTCTTTCTCAACATTATTATTTTCATTGTTATTTTCATTACTATTGTTATTGTTATGAACATTATTGTTATTATATATATTATTATTATTATTGTTATCATTACTGTTAACTTATTATTATCAGCATTATTTTCATTATAATTTTTATTATTGTTATTTTTGCCATTTTACTTGAAGCAAATAAAGCGATAAGTTTGGAAGTAAAAGACAAAGTATATGATTATGCCGCGTGACCAGAATATTGTACGAAATGGAAATATAAAAATTGGAAATTTATCCTTCGAAGAGGTGGAAAAATTCAAATATCTTGGAGCAACAGTAACAAATATAAATGACACTCGGGAGGAAATTAAACGCAGAATAAATATGGGAAATGCGTGTTATTAGTCTGTTGAGAAGCTTTTGTCATCTAGTCTGCTGTCAAAAAATCTGAAAGTTAGAATTTATAAAACAGTTATATTACCGGTTGTTCTGTATGGTTGTGAAACTTGGACTTTGACTTTGAGAGAGGAACAGGGATTAAGGGTGTTTGAGAATAAGGTGCTTAGGAAAATATTTGGGGCTAAGAGGGATGAAGTTACAGGAGAATGGAGAAAGTTACACAACGCAGAACTGCATGCATTGTATTCTTCACCTGACATAATTAGGAACATTAAATCCAGACGTTTGAGATGGGCAGGGCATGTAGCACGTATGGGCGAATCCAGTAATGCATATAGAGTGTTAGTTGGGAGGCCGGAGGGAAAAAAGACCTTTGGGGAGGCTGAGACGTAGATGGGAGGATAATATTAAAATGGATTTGAAGGAGATGGGATATGATGATAGAGAGTGGATTAATCTTGCACAGGATAGGAATCGATGGAGGGCTTATGTGAAGGTGGCAATGAACCTTCGGGTTCCTTAAAAGCCATTTGTAAGTAAGTGTTATTTTTGCCGTTATTATTATCAACATTGTTATTATCATTATTATCGTTATTATTGTTATTATATTGTAATTATGATTATTTTTATTATTATCATTATTATTTCTTTATTTTCGTTGTAGTTGCTTGAAGGGATTTTTTGCCTTTGTCATTAAATTATTATTATTATTTTTTTTGGGTATTAGCATTTATTTATTTTTATTGTTGATTTTGATGTATTGTAAAGTTAATAGAAGATATAATAATAATAATAATAATAATAATAATAATAATAATAATAATAATAGTCCACACCTGTGGAGTAACGGTCAGCGCGTCTGGCCGCGAAACCAGGTGGCCCGGGTTCGAATCCCGGTTGGGGCAAGTTACCTGGTTGAGATTTTTTCTGGGGTTTTCCCTCAACCCAATACGAGCAAATGTTGGGTAACTTTCGGTGCTGGGCCCCGGACTCATTTCACGGCATTATCACCTTCATTTCATTCAGACGCTAAATAACCTAGATATTGATACAGCGTCGTAAAATAACCCAATAAAAAATAATAATTGTTGTTAAAAATGTTATGTTTTACTGTATTTAACGACGCTCGCAACTGCCGAGGTGAAATCAACGTCGTCGGTATGCCGGAATTTTGTCCCGCAGGAGTTCTTTTACATGCCAGTAAATCTACTGGCATGAGCCTGTCGCATATAAGCACACTTAAATACCATCGACCTGGGCCGGGATCGAACCCGCACCTTGGGCATAGAAGTCAGTGCTATACCAACTGCGCCAACCAGGCCGACGCTATTGTCATTATTATTATTATTATTATTATTATTATTATTATTATTATTATTATTATTATTATACGCGACCAACTACAAAAAGACCTTCGACTTTTCCAATACCGACGTGGCCATGAAGGGGGAGACGTCATCACTATACGAGCAGCTCGCTAGGCCGGGTTACACTAGTCGGACTCCAACTGTGATAGACAATCACACTGCCCCTTCCTTCAAAACGTTTTTTATCAATCTGGCGGAAACTCCCGTAGCTTTCTTGTTGATGTGACAACATTATATTTGAACTTAAATTCATTTTTTTTTTCTCTTTTAAATACTTCGCAACGTTATCTTTAATTCTACGCGCGTCACTTTTCAAAAACCTGCCGCGCACATTTGGTTTCCCTTCCATTATTATAAATTACAATCTGTTTTAACTATACACAATACGTCGAAATGAAATATTAACTTAATAATCGATTGAAAAGTGAAAGATTGGACGCGGACACGAGTGCTGTTTCGAATAGTTTAGAACGTACTCGCTGCGGGACGTCGATCAGGAAGCGCATCTACAACACAACGATCCCCCACTATGACAACCTGCGCACGAACGAACACTGGTTTTTGGCACAGGTTTTATTGTCTGTGGTCGGGCTATAGTATTATTGTTATTGTTGTTGTTGTTGTTATTATTATTATTATTATTATTATTATTATTATTATTAGGCCTATTACTATAGTATAATAGTTTGGTTGATTGTCAAATTCTTCAAAATGACATTAATTCAATTTCACAATGGTCTGTTGAAAATGGAATGAAAATTAATCAATCCAAAACTTTTGTTATTTCCTTTTCACGGAAAACTATCTCCCTAAAATTTAACTATTCTCTCAGTAATGTCGTAATTACTAAGAAAGATTGTATTAGAGATCTTGGTGTCCTACTTGATTCAAAATTATAGTTCCATGATCATGTGCAATATATTTATACCCATTCGTTAAGAATCCTTGGTCTAATTAGGTCTATAACTTATTCTTTTTCCACTCCTATGTGTTTATTAATTTTATACTATACGTTGGTTAGATCCAAGCTTGAATATGCATCTGTTGTATGGAACTCCATTACTTCCACTGACTCGGCTAAATTGGAGAATATTCAAAGAAAATTTATTTCCTTGTGTTCTTATAGATTTTTACCAAATTCCGATTATAACTATGAGATTAAATGCAAATATTTCAATTGCGGTAGTTTGTTCACCAGACGTCAGGATCTTGATTATTTATTTTTTTGTAAAGTCATTAAGGGTGATATTGATTGTGAATCTTTCATAAGCAATATCTGTCTTCGTATTCCAGCTAATGGTTTAAGATTTCATAAATTGTTTTATAATAAGAATCGTAAATCTCTGTCTCCGGTCTGCAGATGCATTAAATATGCTAATTTGCATGGATTCAACTTGGATCCATTTAATGTGTAGTATATCTTTGAGTTTTTAACTCACTGATCTAATTTTAATAATTATTTGTCCATTTTTTTTCTTGCATTTGGTCAATTGATTAAGGTAGACTATTCCATTATTTCAATTATCTTATTGTACTAATTTATAATTTTATAATTTTTATTTGATCTATGATTGATGTAGACTATTATATTGTTTGTATTTCATCTCATTGCCATTTTCTATCATTCATTCTCATCATCATTTGTTGTTTTGTTCTGTTTTGTATCGTGTTAAACTTTAATTGGCCTTGTGCGGTTGTTTTGCACGTTAATATTCTAAATAAATAAATAATAAATAAATAAATAATCATTATCATTATTATCATCATCAAATTGGTTTTGATGTCATTTCTTTTATTTATTATTTTTACTTAATAGAATCACCACACAAATGCTTGCTGTAACATGCAATAGCAGAGATTTGAACTTTCTTTTACATAGTAGACCTAAATCAAGGACTGAAATCTGACAGTTGAGAACTGAATTAGCCCAGGCACTCGTATAAAACCACTGCCTAACTGTTGGTTGGTCTGCGTTCTTCGCACGAACAATATTTTCCGTCCCTCGTCTCGTATCAGATACGGGGCCGACGCATTCACGAATTACAGGCTTCTCACAATATTACATGCCGACGACGTATTTTCTGTCCCTTCAGAAACACTGAATAAGTTAGGGAGACCTTGATCGTGTTGGGAAAATTTTGTAGTGTTGATGTGAATAGCTCTTTATATTTCTTTATGCCTCTGTAAAGCCACATTTTTATGAACCTTACTATGCTGTAAAAATATACCTCCTCTTTCTCACACGCAACGCATGAAACTTTGATGTTATGCGGGTCAGTATGGTGCATACTTGTAGGGGAGTGTCGAATGTTTTCAGATTACAACCGCAGCAGAACATGTAGTACGACAAGGCTTTAGTGCTACGTATTAATTATATAATGTTTTCTCCATGCTTGCCGTGTTAGAGATCTGCATATTGGTTTGAAATTGTGTCGCATGTTACAGCGATAAATAAACAATTACAGAGAATGTTACATTTTTTACCAAGGTCGCAAGGAACAAGCGTAGATTATTTTTATTTTCGTCTGCCACACTGTTTATAAATGATATTAGTGTTTCCGACTTTATAGGCTATATATTGCCTGAAATTGAATTACTGTTCTTTACACCGATGGATATACAGAATAAAATGTGTTTAGTCAGTGGCGGTTCCTCGGGGGAGGGAAGGGAGGAACGTCTTCCTCACATTTTATTCTTTTGAAAGTAAATACCAAATGAAATATATGCTTTGAAATTCGAGGAAGATTCGATAATTTTTAAGTTCACAGCTATAAGAAAACCCCGGTTGATTGTGTTTTAAACCACGCGCACTTATGTAGCTGCTAGAAAACTGTGAGAAGGATGCGAGATTGTTTGTGTGGAGAAAAGTCAATCCATTCCTCCTTTACTGCAGTTAACACACATAGACAACAGCGCGCTAGCGGCCAGAGAAAGAAGCAGAGTTTTAAAGCAAGTAAATGAACGGATAGGGAGGAGATCCTCCTCTGAATCAGCGCATGGGCGGGAAATAGAAACCGACTGGTCTTGAAGCAAGCTCGCTACCGCAGCCATCTAACGATGCTGCATTCAACTAGACTATAACACGTCATCTAGGAGGAGACACAATAAAAACGTGTTAACGCAACGCTATGAAAGACACCATATAAACTTTTTTTAAAATTATAAATCAAAATATATTCATTGCACTTTATATAAGCTATGTTCATGGTTTGAAACTTTCGAGGATATCTGAAAGTTGAAGATGGATTTATATAAAACAAAGAGGAAGTAGTTCTAAGTTAGTATTGCAGATCTTTTTCTCTGAAATTCACTTCCATTCATTGTTTACTAGACAGGACAAAAGCAAGTTGTCAGTTTTGTACAAATAGCCTATATTTGAAATTGAAGGTACTGCAAACTACATTATTTTTAACATAAAAAATATATCGGCCACCGGCAGCTTTGAACAATAATGGTAGTATGACTTTACAAGAACTGATATTCTTCAAAAGCATTTGATACTGAACTTGTAAAATGTACCTGTGGCAACACAGACCCTGTGGATGGGTGCAGTGTTCTCGCTTTCCTAACAGCTTATTTCTCATTCCCATTTCCGTAAAACGGTTCCGGTTACGTGTTAGTAGCTGGTCTCTTCCAACACGTGTGATGCTGTAGTGTGCGTGAAAAATGCTGCGAGGTTGTGAATTTCCTTGTAATTGTTAATTTGTGCAATTATTCAACAATGAATGGAAGTGAAAACATATTATATTTTGGACAATTTAGGAAACTCAGTTTACAAAAACAGATTATTACTATACAAAAGGGAAGGCCAACCCCAACACTACCTGGTTTATATGTATGCATGTAGGCTAATTTGTAGCTTGTTTCTCCCAAGAATGTGTCATTTTGCGCTGTTAACTTCTTTCTTCCCCTTAAGAAATATGCAGGAGCCGCCACTGTGTTTAGTGACAGTAACTTCATAAAATAAATCCTAAAGATAAGAGAAACAGAAATTTCCTTTGTTGTTTTGTGTTATTTCTTTATGATTAACGAGAAATCGACTTTGTTTGTAGAAAAAATTGTAACATCGCAGCCAGTTCAGTAGCCTATACTACTGTCTTCGCGCTACGAGTTGGCGCGGGGAGTAGATAGGCGGGACGGGGGAACTTCACGCTACACTCTGACCTGAAAACTTCAGTCCACTTACTTGGCTACACGGGAACGGAGTCAGACATAAAAGATTCCGCATCTTCGGTGCTGTTGCTATGACTATCATTATCACATTTTTCAAAATTTCTGGAGTATGATCTGTCCATGATAATCGTCTGTTTATGTTCCAGCCGTGTATATTAATTCGAATCTCTCAACAAAGCCATTAGCCCCACCGCCCCCATCCTGATGAACAACAATGAGTGTTCTGGACACATTTACGGTAGTCAAAACTCCCGTAACATTTTTATCGTGCCAGAACTTGGGAAACGTTAAATTGGTAGGCCTATCTATCCGCATTTCGTCTAGATACAAAATCGGTTTTTCCACTTTCCTAAGCTTTCTTATTTGCTGTAGATATCTTCACGTATTCTAATTTACAGTGTTTTCCTCAATTTTTTTTTGCTGCACACTTCTTCCACCTGAAATCCTTTTTCTTCAGTATTCGTCTTAATGTTGTCTTTCATTTCAAATCAATTTTCTCTTGTAAAAGACGTTTGTTGCAGCTTGATACTATTTTTTTACTTATTATTTAACGACACTGTAATAACTACTAGCTTCTTCAGTGTCGATTGAATTGATGATGGCGAGATGGTAATTGGTGAAATGAAACCAAGGATTCGCCATAGATTACCTGACATTCGCCTTCCGCTTGGGAAAACCTCGGAAAAAACCCAACCAGGTACTCAGCGCAAATGGGAATCGAACTCACTCCCGAGCACAACTGCAGATCAGCAGGCAAACGCGCTACCTCCTCAGCTACGACGGTGGCCCTCTTTCTTTTTCAAATAAAAATTCTCAATTATATCTTTTTTGTCAATCTCCCGTCGAAGTCATCTACATTTGCGTTTCGGTAGTCTGGACGTTTACATTTTTTTTTTCTCCCGCAGGTGTCGACAACGCACTTTCTTCTGTGCAGTCTTTCATTTCATTCCTTATACGCTGTATTGTTCTTGTGGATAGATTAGAGTACTTTTCTACCATTGCTCTAGGTTTCGTAAGAGGAATGCAAAGGCACTGTTGTTCTTTTTCTTCATCACAGAATTATTTTGCACTTCTAATAATATTCCTTTCTTCGCTATAGATTGTCAATCCTTGTTTCCTCTTTGTCGACATATTTACAATAAACAACAAACTGCTATAAACCTAAATAACAGTATACAATAACATAAATTCTATTAACTATATTATTATCAACACTATTAACGCGAAAAGCAAAGGATAACTAAAGCAATACAAGATTTGTGGTATACTGAAAACAATTGTCTTGTTGAAACTAATAAAACACTACAGTAAAAACCCCACTATTATTTTCACAAAGTCGCAAAGATTCATAGACACGTGCAGTAGATGTTTGTGAAACAGGAATATTGCAGTGAACAGCGCGGTGCGCATGCGCGACTGTTTCCCCTCCGCCCCGTCTAAGTACTTCAGCCACCTTCTCCTGGCGTGACAACAGGTACACGCCAACGCATGGCTCACCCATTCTTCGTAACAGAGACGGCGGTTACGAGTAGTCAATGTCAATATCAGACCTGTTTTTTATGATCCACGAAGCACATATCATTTTTACGTGGTATTTAGCAACTTAAATAGCATTAAACAATTTCCGACCTTTTTGTGAACCATTCAAGTACTGGCAGTTAATAATCAATAGTGTTAAATTTCTAACCGTCTGGAAGAGTGTAAAGTAAAAGCGTAATAGGCAGTTCGGAAGCAATTAAAAAATTAATTTCAATATTTTTCTATCTACTATCAGCCTTATGCTGCATTGAATTCAAAAAAACGGAACAGGTTCCTTTTTTTTTAATGTAAAAATTCTTTGAAGTGGAGCTTTATGAAGAATTAAAATACGTACATTGTTCTTGTAAAAACACAATATATATCTTATGAAATCTGTTTTTTGTCAGATTACATCAGGTTACAAGAAATATTCAGCCACATTGATGACTACATTTAAGTTTTAATCAGCAATCGCATTAAAGCTTACATTTCGTAATCCACTTGACGCAAAGCGCAGCAGAAATAATAGATTTTAGGTTCAATTGTTCAAATTACAATGTTTACAACTAAAATGAGCCCGTTGATTAGAAAAATGGCGTCGGTTTAAGTTCAATCACGATATCACTAATTGTAATTACGGTTTTATTAAATTCTTCGCTTTAATGGATTCATTTAAATTTACTTTACTAAATACTTCAGTTGATGAAAACTACATTTAAATAAATAAATAAATAAATAAAAAATATAAATACGAGTAAATATAAATATAGATAAATGAAATGTAAATACATAAAATGAATGTAAATATGTAAATGAATAAAAATAAATGTAGATATGTAAATAAATAAAAGTAAATGTAAATATGTAAATAAATAAAATGTGAATGTATAAATAAATAAATAAAAATAAATGTGAATATGTAAATAAATAAAAATATATGTAAATATAGTAAAATCTCGTTAATCCGAACTCTGATAATCCGGACTTCGCTTAATCCGGACAGGAAAGAAAAAAACGAGTTTGGAAAAATTAAAGAACCTTGATTTAAGACTTACATGTACTTCAAACCAACTTCCGCAGCAAGAGTTTCTAGTGATTCCGAGCCAGGTCCGTAGGGCACATCATAGTAATTGAACCGGAATACTGAGAAACCCCACATGTCTAGAAAACTGAACTGTTCAGGAGATACAAAAAACATCTCAGGTCCTAGATTTGTGCTCAAATTATTTTTTTCTTAATACTTTAGCTAAAATGAATGTTGATGGGAATATGTGGGGTTACTCTTTAAAATATCATGAGTCTACATGTTTAGAATACGAAATCATATATAACTCAATCTCGTAAAAAAAGGACATGTAGGGTTTCTCAATATTATGATTCAATTATGGGTATCATGTATGTACTGCATTGTATGTACAGGGACATCATTTTATTTTTACTAACATTTTTAATATTAACTTGGCTATACCTCTGGATCGACGCCGTTTGCTACCCCTTCCACGACTGAAGTTCGATTATACTGGCGTAATATACAAACAAATCACTTTACTAGGTATAGGAGGGAAGAAAAGTAGTTCATCCATTTACGTAAACTAGGAAATATCGCGATTTTGAGTTTGATAATTTTCATTAGGTTTTTGTTTAATCAAAATACAGTACTGTATTAACAATGAGTGTTTTTACTCACGAACTGAGCTGTCCATGTGGACGTATTCATTATGCACTGTATATTATACTGTCTACAGCACATTAGCGTACAATATAGAGAATGAAGTTAAATTGAAAAATAGCCATAATATGGATATTTAAACACATTTTTTAAAATGGTGGCCGTTCATTTCGACACAGGCTTCAGTTTTAATGTGCATATTATCGCACTATAGACTATTGTACCTAATCCCAATTACCAGTTTCGTCCTTCGTACTAGTAACTCATGTTGAAATAATTCTGTACCTACTCTATAAAAGAGTACATTACGTACTGTAAATTCAGTCTTCACTTCTGCCCGATCCGAAAAGATAAAATTATTCAGACATACTATCTACTGTCCGTCCGAGTGGTTATGTCGTAGGGTCGTAGAAAAGAGGGAAATCACGTGCCAGTTAATTACTTAACGAGGCCCTTGTATTTAAGTTATTTTAAACAGTTATATAATATTACGTAGACGTCTAATTACTAACAGAAATTAATGTTCTCAGAAAAGAGCTAAGACAGCCTAACCACTAACTGGCGAATAAAAGCTGGTGGGGGGAAACCGGGATACGACGTAGGCAAATGGACGACAGTACCTGTGCGAAAATGATTAAATATTTAAAGCTCTTTTGTCACTGGAAAACGCGAACATATTTTTGGAACGTACTGTTTACTATAACTGTAAGCTTATATGCGGTCTTGGATCTGTGTGCAAGACGGTTGAACTTCATTAGTAGAAGGGGTGGGAGTGAAGTACATTCAAAAACTCAGATACAATAAATTGAAGTAAAAATAAAATGATGTCCCTGTATTACTTTACATTTTACTGTACTCTATGGTGTAGTTAGGCCTATGTCCTTTAAAATACACCATAATCAACGGGTTTTGTTGCTATAAATGCAGTTTTAATGCACTTTTTACTGTTCTTTTACGTTACTTCAGTTAATCCGGACTTTCTTTAAGCCGGTCAACTTATTCCCCCAATTAGTTCGGATTAACGATGTCAAATAAAAATTAATGTCATTAAATAAAAATAAATAAAACAGATATGAATAACTATAAATTAAATGAAATAAAAATAAAAAATAATAAAAATGAAAATAAATAAATAAGCCTTCGGTGTCCCTCCTCCGTACAAGACAAAACAAGTAAGTAATAAGATTAAAAATAAATAAAAAAAATATATTTAAATAAATAACATATAATATTAACACATGGGCAATGGAAACATCAACTCTAAAGTGAGCATAAAGAAAGGGCGCTTGATCTATTAAAGTGACGGCTGGTAAACACAATCCTATCGATTATTTTGTTACAGTCGAAATATTTTTAAACCATCCATTAAAGAAAGAAGATTCTTCAACTCTCTCTTATTACTATTTAAAATCATCCACACCTCCACACCCTCTTACCTAGCATCTCGTTTTGTTTACCTTTCACTACCTCGAACCCGGAACATGTACCTTCTCTCTATTCCTCTGCACAGAAAATCATTCTACTCATCATCTTTCAGCATATCTATTCCACACCTCTGGAACTCTCTCCCTGACAATGTCAGAGACTATCGGACAATATCAAAATTCAAATTTAGATTAAAAAATCACATTCTAGTTCATGGAATTGCTTGTTGAACACCTGTCAGGTTGCGCAACTTCTGCTTAACCCATATAGTAAATATTGTAACTATTCTGTTGTAAAATTGACAATTAATATGTAATGTATTTATTGTTATTATTATTATTATTATTATTATTATTATTATTATTATTATTATTATTGTCAGTTATCAGTTATCACTATCATCATTGCTATCTCCGTTTTTCTTTCTTTTTTTTTTTCTTGTATTAGCTCGATGAGAGCTCTATAGTGTTCTTTTGACCCTGTTGACCCTCTATAGGGCTTTAATTTAATTTGTATTATTTTCATCAGCGTCTGTATTTCGTTTTTGTATCTGTACGAGTTATCTGGTGGGATGGAAGAGAAGGCCTTGTGGCCTTAATCCTGTCAGATCAAATAAATAAATTTTCTGAATGTTTGAAATTATAATCATGTGAAACAAGTATGAATATTGTCTTAAAATATGAGGATTTTGTTGAAATATTATGAAATATGAAGCATTTTTTCAATTGATTTAGATTTGCTATTTTTGGTTCTCACTTTCTTCTTCTTCTTCTTCATAGTGTAGAATATGCATTTGCTTGTTTCTTTCTCGATGTTCTTATCAGTATCACATTGCACACTGCATAAGTAGCCTTGAGATGGCGTGGCATCAGCCGGTTACAATTCTGTCTCGGCCAAGACCCGAAACGAACCCTATATATTACTCGAGTCAAGAGTTGGGGTTCGAACTCAACTCGCATCCCAGGAATGACAATGAGCTACCGAAGGCTTGTGTGTGTTTCTAATTTCTGAAGGGACTGTAACTTAATTGGTGTAATTTCAATAATCAATACATGTGAAATATTCAGCAGGGATCGATTATAATATTTCATAAAGAAGTAGAAGAATGTTGTCCATTCTTCATTCCGAACATTTAAACTTAAGTTTTGTGAGTAATGCAAAATAAATTGACACCTACTGGCGAAGAGAGCGTTGACCGGCTGTATCAGTGGCGTGTGAAGCCGCCTTCACGAATGGACGGCTGGCCTGAACAAACAGCAGTAAGCAAACATCTGCAGGACAACACGTCTAGGTTTATTCTTCTCTTTGGAGCTGTCATCGTGAGAGAGAGGAATGTAGCTTCTTCAGAATTTAACGTAGTTCGGATTCGTTACGATTTTGAGAAGTTATTTACTGCTTGGCAACACTACAGTTTCATTCGCTACAGTCTTGCGTCTTTTTTTTTTTATCGTCGGACCAACAAATGAGAAAGAAATCACTGTTTAGCTTCATTCTTGATTCGGTTTTGAGTATCTCTGCAGTTGACACAGCTTTGCTGTTATCTATTTCTACCTAATATTAACTAAAATAGTATGCGGATGACGTGAATATGTTAGGAGAAAATCCACAAACGATTAGGGAAAACGCGGAAATTCTAGTTGAAGCAAGTAAAGCGATAGGGTTGGAAGTAAATCCCGAAAAGACTAAGTATATGATTATGTCTCGTGACCAGAATATTGTACGAAATGGAACTATAAAAATTGGAGATTTATCTTTCGAAGAGGTGGAAAAAATCAAATATCTTGGAGCAACAGTAACAAATATAAATGACACTCGGGAGGAAATTAGACGCAGAATAAATATGGGAAATGCGTGTTATTATTCGGTTGAGAAGCTTTTGTCATCTAGTCTTCTGTCAAAAAATCTGAAAGTTAGAATTTATAAAACAGATATATTACCGGTTGTTCTGTATGGTTGTGAAACTTGGACTCTCACTTTGAGAGAGGAACAGAGATTAAGGGTGTTTGAGAATAAGGTGCTTAGGAAAATATTTGGGGCTAAGATGGATGAAGTTACAGGAGAATGGAGAAAGTTACATAACACAGAACTGCACGCATTGTATTCTTCACCTGACATAATTAGGAACATTAAATCCAGACGTTTGAGATGGGCAGGACATGTAGCACGTATGGGCGAATCCAGAAATGCATATAGAGTGTTAATTGGGAGGCCGGAGGGAAAAAGACCTTTGGGGAGGCCGAGACGTAGGTGGGAAGATAATATTAAAATGGATTTGAGGGAGGTGGGATATGATGGTAGAGACTGGATTAATCTTGCTCAGGATAGGGACCAATGGCGGGCTTATGTGAGAGCGGCAATGAACCTCCGGGTTCCTTAAAAGCCAGTAAGTAAGTAAGTATTAACTAAAGTAGTAGCACGTTACTGCAGCACGCCGTAAGAAATTAATTTAATTTTAAAACATTGCACTTATTGTACTTCTTACATTCATATTTTAATAGCCTCCTCTTTGAAAATTTAAGTACGATGTAAGATTTGTGGAAAACATACTCGTAATTTCTAGGCAACCAATATGTTGTTGTTGTTTTTTTATTTTTATTTTTTTTAGTTAGTTATTTAACGACGCTGTATCAACTACGAGGTTATTTAGCGTCGATGAGGTTGGTGATAGCGAGATGGTATTTGGCGAGATGAGGCCGAGGATTCGTCATAGATTACCTGGCATTCACCTTACGGTTGGGGAAAACCTCGGAAAAAACCCAACCAGGTAATCAGCTCAAGCGGGGATCGAATCCTCTCCCGAGAGCATTGTTGTTGTTGTTTAGTCAACTGTTCGAAGATAAGCTTGAACCTCATAAGTGAACCAATAAAGCATCACTCATAAGGGAACTAAGCCAGAAGATAATGGAGTAGGGTGGCCAGTTCCTTTTCCCCTCCAATGCATACATCACCGATTAGCTACATATTACACTAATCAGACTTCAGATGCATACAAACAATTGTTCTTCCTCTGACACACATCGTCAAGTGAGATGTACTGCCTTATATACAGGGCTTTCATTTCAAAACTTCCCAGTCGAAATAACTATTTAAATTGAATTCAATAAAAAAAATCACGGCAATTTAGATATTGAGGGGGCAGTCTGAAACTAGGCTTAATTGCATTTTGCATTTAACCCCCTACCCCCAGCCACCTCCACTTTGAAATTTCAAATTACACCCCTATATTTTTATACTTAAATATGAAAGAGCATTTAGGCTAATTGTTTATATACCTATTCATTTGTTTTCTATCGTCGCCTGGTAACGTCCGGATTCAATGCTCCTAAACGACATTTCATACAAGTTGAGAGGATGCGAAGGCATTTCTTTCCCCTTCTACCTGCCCTGAGTCCGTCAGTGGCAGACCGTTAGCTGTTACCTCTTATAGCTGCACCCCCTAAACTGTACACACTAGAAAATAAAATATCAACTAAAGTAAGTTAGTGAATATAAAATACAGTGACACAGATGTTTGACAATTACATGTTTGAGTATATTTTAGTGTCGTTCTTACAATATTTTCAACTAATAATTAATTAAATGAAGGGATGTTAGTTTGTATTATGAAGTCAGAAGGGAGCGACACAGTGCAAATTGTCCCATTGTGTATGCTTAGAGTAGCAACTAGCGAGGAAGAAAACATTTATCTTCTGCTGTCAGTAGGTGTTAATGTGCCAGTTGATATAAACAGCAATAAAATGAAATATAAACGCTTAGTATAGACTTTCTAAATATAGATTAACGGTAAACACGTTCAATAATAAAATTTGTCACTATATTGAAAGTGAATTAGTCGAACGTTAGTAAGATGGACAGTAGCGTCTTCCCCTCACTGATGGTAGAGAGTGTGAGTAGAGGGGAAAGGCCTATCAACCAAACTGAAATGGGGAGTAATTATGTCAGATGAAGAATACAATGCGTGCAATTCTGCGTTCTGTAACTTCATTCTCCTATAACGTCATCCCTCTTAGCCCCAAATATTTTCCTAAGCACCATATTTTCGAACACTCTTAACCTCTGTTCCTCAAAGTGAGAGTCCAAGTTTCACAACCATACAGAACAACTGGTAATATAACTGTTTTATAAATCCTAACTTTCAGATTTTTTGACAGCAGACTGGATGATAAAAGCTTCTCATCCGAATAATAACAGGCATTTCCCACATTAATTCTGCGTTTAATTTCCTTCCGAGTGTCATTTATATTTCTTACTGTTGCTCCAAGATATTTGAATATGTGAATAATAATAATAATAATAATAATAATAATAATAATAATAATAATAATATAATAATAATAACAGTTTGAGTACAATATTATGGTTTTACCTGCTTTATTGTAGTGATAATTGCTAACAGTTGGGAACATTGAAAATACGGCCATATCAGTGCATTGCGGTGAAACGTCTCGCCGTTCTACAGTCACGGAGTGTACAGAACTCGCGTATGCCGCCGCTCTCTTGCAATTTATTTGCTATCTCTTGTACTCCGCAGCGGTGATCTTAAGCTTGTTTGACTTGCCCTGGGCTGCCTTTTTTCTCTGTTGTGCTCGTCTTCACTTCTACCTCCTCTCAATGTTTGAATTTAGAGGCATTTTGAAAGTTCACAAATTTTCACGACTACTTTTTGTAAATTGAGGCTTCAATTTACCCAGATATATTTTTTTTCGCGTTAATTTAATCAATTTCGTCGCGCTTGCTCTATCGACACCTGAACTTTCGGGTCGGTTCATGTCTCACCGAATTACGCGCATAAAATGCAAACAAAAACTGAATGCCGTGAAATTGAAAATGATGACGGCTTACACAATAATTAAGCCTACACGTTAATTTTAATGAAGCAGTGACACACACACCTTTCTACACGTTACACACCTTTCCAACCCGCATTAACTGCGTGATGCCCAAGCATGTGGGTTGTTTTATTGTTAAGCCAAGAGTGGAGGGTAAGGTAATATTTCTACCGGAGGGATGTTTTCACCCTTGTTATAATGCAATAACTCAGCCCCTCCCTCGTGGCAAGGTAGTCCCGAACACCCATCAGGGCAATGCTAATTCGAAGATGAATAATTTCCCCAGGAAATGACGCAGCCTGGGTAGGGCAGAGTTAGTTTGTCAATATCTTATCGATTTATCCGATGTGTTCATTCTTTCATGTGATGGATAACTTCCGTAATAAAAAGCTGCTGTAATCCCAAGAGGTTATACTCCGTTACTATGGCAACGCCACATGGTGGTCACGCTTGTGTTATAGGAGATATTTTGTAGTATCAAGTTGGAGTGGTGGGCTACAACATAGGTCCGAACGATAACTAAATAACGAATATAAATTCTTCCACAGAATTATTGTTCAGGAACTAAAGGCATGCTCGTCCTCAACATTTCGATGTCCTCTTTCATGTGGTTTGTAATTGAGGGAAATCTATTTCTAATCATTTAGAGTATGTAATGTACCATAATGTATATATAATTTTCTTTTGTGCGAGATCGTGCGTATTTGCTTGGTTTCCTCACAAAATCAATCCGCGGAAAGTCTAAAATTCCACATTCAGTATTCCCAACCTAACACACATAACAATTTCCCTCTTCTTACCGCTTAAGTGACATATTGATTTTACTGCTTTAGGCTTTTAACATATTATTTTTAGAGACGTTCAATATAGTAATAATTATAAATTGGAAACTTACCACTGCAATTTCACCTAAATTGCACTGTTAATTATTGTTTTTAAATATTTTCCAAAATTAAGTAAACTCTACAACTCCACTAAACTTACTGCATTCGTGATGCAAGTAACATTAAGGAAGCCGTGAAAAAATCAACAAGATTCTAGACTCATCATGGACTGGGGGAAAAAAAAGACAGACGTTTATCACGGCCTGCTGGAGTATAGTAAACACAGAAAACATTTTAAAGCAACAATGTTGAAGATAGATACAGTAGCGTGCAAATTAATCCGAACACGACATATTTTTACATTTTCTGTCATTGTTGGCCTCACAGCTGCTCATACCGCTTTAATTGACATCTGTAGTACGTGTAATTTCATTGTTGAAAGTCTGTCGTTATTATTTTTTTTATAATATGTGACATTTTGCCTGTCGTTTTGTACTTATAAGCATTTCAGTTGTGTTGAAGACTTAATACTGCAATCCTGTGTACATTCTGTCGTCTTTACAAATGGATACAACTCCACGAAAACGGTCTAAAATTATAACATTAGCAGAGCATTCTTCTATGACACAGAGGCAAATTGCTGCAGAATGTCACATAGGTTTGGCTACTGTTAATTCGATCATAAAACGATACAGGGAGACTGGATCCATCACACCCCAGAAAAAAGGAAACTGTGGCCGGAAAAGGAAGACTTCACCTGCAGATGATCGTTTAATTGTCAGGAAAAGTAAATTAAATCCTAGACTAAATGCTGTCGACTTAACCCGCGAGTTAATGGCTACCACTGGGGCGAATATTCACGTCACAACAGTGCGGCGTAGGCTTTTGGAAGCTGGACGAAGGGCTCGTAAGCCTATTAAGAAGTAACTGCTAACCCCTGTTATGTGCAAAAAACGCTTAATGTGGGCAAAATTACATCAACACTGGACAGTGAATGACTGGAAGAATGTACTTTTTTCCGATGAGTCTCATTTCGAGGTCCACGGCCACCGTGTTTCTTACGTACGGAAAGGATCCGAAAAAGTAACAGCAGCTCATCACCAACAAGCACCCAGAAAACCCCCTAAAGCAATGTTTTGGGGTTGTTTTACACATGAAGGGCCTGGAGCATTAATACCTATCAAGGGAATGATGAATTCTGACAAATATATTCACTTATTGGAAACCAGAATGTACCCCAGCAGCAAAAATCATTTCCCGATGGCAGAGGTGTGTTCCAACAAGACCTGGCACCATGCCATACGTCTCGAAAAACTACAGAATTCTTCAACAAGAAGAATATTCAGGTACTCCCCTGGCCAGGCAACTCACCCGACATCAACCCCATCGAGGACTTGTGGTCAATTTGCAAAAGAAGAATGCAAAAAATGGATTGTTCTACAAAGGAGAAGATGATTTCTGCCCTCATTGGTGTAAGGTTTCGCGATGAAGAAATGAAGAATGTTTGTGGGAAATTAGTGGAATCCATGTCAAATCGTCTCAGAGCTGTTATTAGGAACAAGGGAGGCCACACAGATTACTGAGGTATGTCTTAGATTTTTTTCCCCCCGTTTGAGAGTTTTTGCATAAGTAATTACGTTTTTCGGATTAATTTGCACGCTACTGTATTTTTGTTTTGCAAATTTGCCGTCATTGAACAGAAACCAAGATGGAGATTTCATTGCAACTAATTAGAAATTCCTCTTTCAGGTATGTAATAAACGATCTTCGCACAAAATAATGTACGATACACGAGCGGTATGTTTCTTTCAATTCTCGGAAGTTAAAAAATCTGAACTACGTTTCGCTTTTTCAAACTTTTCCTCAAACATGAAAACTTCAACATACCGCTCTTGTAACGCATATTACTATTTCTGTTATCCTAAATTGTTTTCGTTTGTGCACATTTGTGGTGTCATTTATATAGGCCTACTATTCTAAAAATTTACTAGAGGAAACATAAGCTGTACAGGGTGAACCATAAGTAATGTAATTAATTTCAGGAGGTTATTCTTTGAGATATTTAAAACAAAAATTGAACAGAATTTTGGTTGTTTTTGCTTCCATTTCCAGAAAAAATTGTTTTATATGAAAAATTTCATAACGCTATTTGGGAAAACCATTGATTTATTTTTCAATATGCTCTGTCAATTTAAGAAGCAGAATATTATTATTATTATTATTATTATTATTATTAATATTATTATTATTATTATTATTATTATTATTATTATTATTATTATTATTATTGGAAGAACTTTAGCTTTGTACTTTAAATGTGCAGAAATTTGATCCTAACAAATGCAACTTTTCGTTTTGCAAAGGAATTTTTCTATGTTACATTTGTTCGGGTCAACTGAAGTCCATTTACCTTCGGTACAGAAGTGTTCATAAATACTCATTAAAAAACGTCTTTCACACTCCATCGGCAAATCTATCCTGCTATCAAAAAAAGAGTGCTTATATGGCAGTAAAAAATTTAATAGCCTTCCTATAGATATAAAAAATCAAACTCAAAACATAAGACTTTCAGGACCAAATTAAACAAGTACCTAATTTCTCACGCCTTCTATTCTGTAGGTGAATTCATGATATTCAACAACATTGCATGAATATCTCTGTCTTGTATTAAGTATCGATACTAACCCCTTGTGTTGTACTAGTGTATTATAAAACTCTTCTGTATATACATGGTGATTCACGAGATTTGCCGCCACTTACGGAGTTTATTTCCGAAGACATTCTGAGCAAAAAAGTCATAAACATGTGTCCTAATCTCAGTATTTTCAAAGTTACACTAATTTTAAATTGTTAGTAAAATATCGGTACGATTTTCTTTTTTTTTTTTTTTAGTTTTAAGTGTAAAAGAATAGTAAAAATAGAGAATGAATTATTCAGAAGTGTCATTTCTTTAATTGGCTAGGTTTTTGAGGCTAAAAATGTGTTAATTGCTTTGTACAGATTTTGTTCTTCAATTTTTTAACTAAAAATGACATCATTCTTACGCACTTATCATAGCAATTGTTACAAATCATACGACTTTATGTACTTGAATCTTTACAGTTTAATTATGCATCCTAATGTACAGCCTTAAAGAATTTACAAAAGAGGCGTGATTTGTAATACTCGTGATAAATTCGTAAGAAAAATGTGACTTTGTAGTTAAAAATCGAAAAAAAAAATTGTACGAAGCAACTATGGAATTTACAACACATTTCTAGCTTCAGAATACTAGCCAATTAAGGAAACGATATTCCTGAATAGTTCATTCTTTATCTGTAATATTCTTTTACTCTTAAAACAAAAAAAAAGGTATTTTACAAACAACTTCAAATTAGTGTAATTCTGAAAATATTGAGATTAGGACACATGTTTATATAACATTTTTTGCTCAGAATGTCTTCGGAAATAAACTCCGTAAGTGACGATAAATTCTCGTGAATCACTCTGTATTTCAACTAGACTGTGACTATAATTAAGACTTTGTATAGTAATATTACGATTCTTTTGACATGTTCCATAATCTAGCTGTGAAGCGATGTACGAATACCATGGAATGTAAATAAATACAATACAGAAGTTTAGCTGCAACAATCGATCTATGATTGTCGCCTGGTAAAGTCCATCTACCATTGATAGAGGGGTGTTCAGGTTTAAGAGTTTAGCTTAACATGTTCTGCTCTGTAGGCTGGTTCACGAACCATCAATAATCGTGTATGAGCTTTGAATATGTTTTCAGTGTGGTTTGTATATTTATGCTCGACCATGTCCAAATGTAGTAATTATACACCTGGTAGCAGTCCTTTAATGCATGTCATTAAAGTACACCTACTCGCTAAAGTACAGGTGTTTTCAGCCAATGACAACTCACCTTACAGGTGTTCAGCCAATGACAAGTCAGCTTTGTACCGTTATAAAACCGCAAGTATCGATTATTCTCGGATATGCAATCGAAAGAGAATTAGCGAAAAGTCACGGAGGCTGGAAATCCATTACTGTCGCAGAAGGTTATGTTTTGTGACTATAATAATTATCGTTAATTGTAAGTAATATTCAAATAAATTCAATTTGTCATCTCGTTTTTCAATGTCGAATTCAATAATCAAGGTTATACCAAGTTTAACGGGATTACATCAAAGTCAATGACATTATTGTTCCTCGGAAAAAATCAATACTTTCGCGTCTGCACACATCTCACAATTCACGACCTAGAACAAGGTCACTTCCGATCTTGTCAGATACAAATAAAATGTATACATCTGAATAATTTCAAGTTAGAAATATGGTCGAGCATAAAAAGTCGTATGAAACTCTCCTATAATGGTAATTAAGAAGCTCGTATGAAAATTATGAAACTCGCTTGCGCTCGTTTCATAAACATCCATACTCGCTTCTTAATTACTATCATTATAGGCTCGTTGCATAATGTACTATATTTTGTTCATTCGGAGTGTTAAGCAGTTAAAATGCCATCAAATATGTCATCATCTGTAAAATTACGATCTTTTGTAAGTATGAAAGATCTTTAGTAAGTATAGAATTTGATACAATACAGATATTATTTAGCCTACATTATTTTTCACATTCTTTAAATAAAATTTTAGTCCAGTTTTACTCCATATTTAAAAAAAAATTGTAGCTCATATGTACATATTTAGCAATTTTTATTAGGGCCTACATATAAATCCTATCTCTGCAGATGATAGATGAAATAAAGGGAGAGGTTGTAGTTGGTGGGAACCAGTGGTTTACAACATGAAAAAATATACTGAAAAGTATTTAAATTTTATTCGTAAATATTGACATTTTAATTGAAGGGTTCAGAAACATAGTGGGCCAAGCGCCATTTACTAAAACCGTAGAAAACAAGGGTTGAAATGAAGTTATCACCATAATTCAATGAAAACATATAGTAAGTAATATAAAGTATACACATTCAAACTAAATGATATGTCAATCTTCATTAAACTATGATATTCACTTAACTTTAATCCTTGCTTTCTCCGTTTTTAATAAATGGCGTTTGGGCCACTATGGTTCTGAAGCCTTAAATTTTTGTTTATGAAGAAAGTTATAACATATTACAATTCTGTGACCTGGATATTTGTTTTTACTTTATATACATTGTAATATGCTCTTTAATTTAGTGACAAACTAAATGAACTTTTTAAAAAGACATTTCTGAAAAAAAAAGTGCATTTTATTTCTTGGTCCCTAATAATTTTCAGTTTATATAATATGAATTTTCGCAGGTGAAAACAAAAATAACACACTGATTGCAAACAAAGAAGTTACAGTGCGACATTTACCAGCATTTCCCACATACAAAATCTGTCTTACCCTTTGCACCTACACAGACTTCGTGATACCAAATTGAGCATTTTACACATATAATCCAGTCTCCTTTCCGTATTGATCTTTCGTCAGAGAACTTTAGTCCACAGAAACCACACGCCAATTCCTCAGTTGTTTCGAGAGAACGTCCATCTTCCTCTTTTGATGCCGCTGCATCACAGATGTCTATCTCTTCCAATTTCACTTTATTTTCGGGAACTATTTCTTCATTTTTACTTTCAGATTGCAAATCCTGACGCTCATGTGTTTCTTGAATCGATAAGTTTTCTGAAACTGGTGATAAGTTCGTAGACCGAGTTTCGGATACAGAACTAATGATGTAGTATTCTGTGGAGGACTCGTCGAAATTGTCGTTGGTGACGTTATCTGAAAATTCGTTCATAATCTCAGCCTTGACACCGCTTGTGTTATTCTTAGACAATTTCTTGAGAGATTTCATAGTGATGTTTCCGTTCCTCTTCATGAACGCCATGTACCAGTCTTTTCCTGCCGCAATTTTGTTTCCCCACGGATGTCTGATTCCTCGTTGCTGCGCAAATTGGAGCGCCACCTTGCGAACACGAAGTGAAGTGATATCTGGACTATTTCTTGCCAGTTGCTTAAGCCGCTGACATAATTCTTTTTCTTCAGAACTGCTGAAGATTGTTGGATGACCCGGTTTGTTTACCATAGTTTCTTCATGTACGTTCGTATGTCCTTCCATTACCAGTCTTTTTGCGATCTCGATCCGTTTCTGGAGGGTAGAATTTGGGATTCCGTAAAATTTTGCTGACTTTCTAAGGCTTCTGTTATGCTCAATTACAGAACGAATAGCTTGCTTCATATTATCTTCTGACCATCGTCTATAAAAGCCTCTTCTCGTGTAATTTCTGACCATCTGAAATGAAAAGAAAAATATTTGTATTTAAAACAAGAAACAAATTTCCACAAAATGTAAAAGGGTCTTCCAATAAGAGTGTCCTACTTTTAACAAATAGTCTACCTTACTATAATAATACCGGACAGCTAGAAATTTTACGTGCGAACGACGCTGGTGCTGCTACCTAGGCGGCCGGTGTGGTGATACTCGTGAAACAAGCTGTAATCAACTGCAATGTACGGTATATTGTTGCTGGGCTAGTTAATTTTATTAATTAGTGCTGTGTTAAAATGTCAGGGTGTATAATGTGCTGTTAATAATAGGGGAGAGTCGGGTAGTATCGGACATCGGGTAATATCGGACAGTGAGTTTCTTTCATCTACCACACGATGATAGTACCTGATTGACATGGTTACGTTTCTGTGATGTCGCATAGAGAAACGTAACCATGTCATTCAGGTACTACCATATGGTGGTAGAGGAAAGAAACGCACTGTCCGATATTACCCGATGTCCGATACTACCAGACTCTCCCCTAATGATACAAAATCACAGCACTACAAATTGCTCCAAATCGTATTTTCGATTTCCGAGGGATCATAATAAAACGTGAGTCAACAACATTCTTTAGAAGGCCTAATTCCTTCGTCTTTGTGTTGATAGAAAAATACAATTTTTTTTTATCTAGAACTAATAAATGAATAGAAGTTAAAATGTATCGGAAATTTTAAGGTTTTATCAAATTAAGTTTTATTGTTGTCCACATGCCTTTACTAATTATTACAAGCATCAGATTACTATCAATTTTATCTTTGCAGTTGTCAGCAATGCGTATATAAAGCATTATTGTAAATTCATTCCTAATAATATATCAGAATTGATTTTGTCTCACTAAACCAAAGAAAACAAATGTAACAATTAATTACAGAAAGTAATATGAAGTATGCAATATTTCTCATAATATGCAGCTTTGATATAAGATAATAATTTTACATTAAATATTAATCAACATTTCTTTAGTGTTTCATATATTACTCCACATTAGTAACTCACGTTTTAAACAATAGTCAGAATCCCGCTATGTTAATATTTGTATATGTGGACGTAATTCCACCCCGCTCCGCTAGATGTCAGGTCCGCGATATTTCGCACTCACGCCAATTCTGCTAGTATACAGCTGTCCGATATTATTATAGTAAGGTATTTGCTTTTAATTATAACAGCTGCCGTGTTTATGAAGTTATAGCAGTCATTTGTTTCCATGGTTACAGTTGTTGTTGACAAATAATCATGGAACGTTACGCCAGCGAATAGGGATTATATAGTATGGACACTGAACGAATTTTCCTGTGTTTTGTTTCTCTGTGTGTCGGCGTTTAGTTCCACTTTCAAGCGCTAGAGGTTAGTGTAATCGAGCACACGCTAAGATAATAATTGAGAGTAGAGTTGAGACACAGGATCCAAACATCGCCTAACTTATTGCATAATCCAGTAACGCTTTGCTTCTAATAAATTCAAGTTAACAGCTTTTCCTTATTTCTCAGTGACAAACTAGTTCTAATAATATTTTTTTTTATATTTTAGATATAATAAATTATATTATAAAATAATATAATACATTATAAAATTATGTATCAAATTCGTTTAATATTTGTATATAATAATTATAATATAGGTATATGGTTTTACTTCTCATAAGAGTTTTGTTTTTCCATTTTCAGTGCTATCAAATCATTAAATATTTTAATTGTTGTTGGGGTCAACATCTCAACTCTCATTATAAAGGCACTCTAGAGTCGATACATTACAGTTAATGACGGATTTATTATTTCATGGGTCCAATTTATTTTATTTTAGTACATAACGTACCTAGATGTATTAATTGTATTTGCTATATTTTCGCTGTGTCGACTGCTAGCTGGTGTGATGTCAGTGCCAAATCCTGGGAGAAAGCAGAATCTCACGCTCAAATTCTACTGACGCGAAGTGTCCATACTGTATAATTATCTATACGCTGGTTACACCATCCCACAACGCGTAGAAATCATTAAAATTTATTATTAGAAAAAAAGCCATCCGTTCGCCAAGCATTCTGTGGATTACGTGAAATGTACGGTGTGTGTAAGATACTGGGATATGATAAGGAATTATTTTGGAACTCAATTGAAAAGTATGGATATGTTAGAAACGTCTGGTTTCAGCAAGGTGGCGCCACGTGTCATACTGCTCACGAAACAGTCGACCTTCTGAGAGAGAAGTTCAGAGTTCATTTCGCGTGGTGGTGATGTTAACTGGCATACGAGATCATGTGATTTAACGCCGCTGGATTACTTCTTATGGGGTTATGTTAAGTCACGGGTTTATGCCAACAAGCCAGAAACAGTTAATGACCTAAGGAACAATATCACGTGCGTTATTCGTGAAATTGAGCCTGGTTTATGTTTGTCCGTTATTGAAAATTGGAAGACCCATATACGTGCAATCCAACGAAGTCGCGGCTGCCATTTAACTGACGTTGTCTTCCATACGTTAAGGCATTAAGTGTGCTTCAAAATAATAGTAATTAAATAAATAAACCTCTTTCATTTATACAATTTATTTCATTTTAAAAGAGTGGCACTGTTATTGGAAGACTTTTATATGCCATAGGGAAAATTCCTGTTGACTTTATTATAATTATTCACACCATAAAATAATGTAGTGAACGTAAGGGTACTTGTTGGTGAGCCCTATTTAGGACTTACCAAAAGTTTATCATCACTGCCACCACCACAGACACTACCACCATCATTATTACCACTATCACCATCCCCATCATTCACCACCATCACAATAATGACGATCATCATAATCAACACTGAAATCTATTTTTGAAATTCATATCGAGCTTAAGATTTGAGATAAGTTGAAATATAGCCTATATAATAATAAATTGTTTTATAATTTCAGTCAACAACTTATCAATTAATACTACTAATTCCACAATTTGGGACATCTGACCGACATCTACGGCTGACCGCTAGGATCCAGAATACAAAGCAGAGGTTAACTTAAAAATAAAATATAATATGATTTGCGGAGAGAATACGGAACAATGATACATTTAAAAATAAAGTATAATTTGATTTCGGAGAAACATGAGATGAAAGTACAATGAAGAGTAATGAAATGAAGTAAAAAAAATTCTGTTATTTCACATCACAAGGTTACATATCCACAAATATTTTCGATTTTTTAAAAATCATCTTCAGGTGGAGAGACATAAATTAAAAATTGAGCGTAGGTGAAATATAAGAAAAATAAATATATATACACATTATAAATAAAGATCAAAACTATTTAAAAACAATATCATACAAAATGTGATTCTAAGCCATTTTAATATGACTATTACACATTTACTACGTCATACTACTTTCGACCAATAAAACGGTATGAAAGGACATCTTTCAATCAATCATGGCTGCTTATCGCACAATTTTATCGCGTCCCTAGCATTTGTTTAATTTTATCGCTTCCCTAGCATTTGTTTGTTTTTATCACTGCCCTAGCATTTGTTTCTTTGTTTGCCAACATTTCAAACTGCACTGGTCTGGACGTCAAAAAAAAAAAAAAAAAAAAAAAAAAAAAAAAAAAAAAAACAGAAAATTACAAACCACTCCAGTCGATGCACAGCAGTTTCAAATATGACTCGCATTGGCATTCAAGAACAAGAATTAACAAAAATCACTGGTCATAGCTGTGCATCTTCCCTGAAACTCTATTTACAAATAAATGAAGAGCACCATTCAGAAATCCTGAATAAGTTGAGGAATAAACCATGTATACATCAACGAATTCAACTTCTTTTACGCACACATCCAATATAACATCAACTGAACCACCAACCAGTAAAACATTCAAATTTAAAAATTGTACTTTCAATAATTGTTCCTTTTAAAATTATTCATGTTTATTTTTTATTTCATCGTCCTTAATTAAAACTTTTCTTGTTTATTTCATCATCCCTAGTTAAAACTTTTCTTACACTTGTTTATATTATTTAGGTTATGTTATAGCTTCTGCTGTATGATATTATGGATAGTCACGTATCAGAGATTGTTTAATATTAATATTTATTGAAAATAATCTGTCAAGTGGCGTTGATTACTGGGATCCGGATAATTTAAGTGGAATGCAACTGTTTTAATAAAAATGAAATTCAATCAACAAAACCTTCTTGACTAGTAACCGACCACAGAGTTCAATGAAGATTCGATATTTGGCCCAACTGATAACAAGAAAATAGCTAATCATAACACACTACTGCCATCTAGCGTAATATTTGTAATGTTGAGATGGTACAATAATACATTTGAAGGCACTTATATTTTCGTAAGTCGATTTTCTCTAATTTTAATATAGGCCTACGTAAGAAAAAAGAACACGGGGAGAGAGAGAGAGAGAGCCCTCTCAAATCCACGTATATTTGGGTGAAAGATAAAATGCAGAATGCATATAGGTTATGTTTGTTTAAAGCAGCAGTCATCAGCATATTGCACCGTCGGGCTAGCGTCTCTTATCCCCGGATAAGAGACTGCACTATGGTGCATCCGTGGCTGCTGCACGACGGGGCATATTAGTTGCTCTGACTATCCTTTACCCATTTCAGCGAGTTCTGACGACCACTGATTTGAAGGATGCCAGTTATATTATAGTGACTACAAATGAATAGCTTAAATGATAATGTACATGAAATCAGTTACATACCTTCAGAACTGTAAATAAAGATAAATATCAAGGTCGACAGTTGCACCCAATTAAAGATTTTTACGTTAGATATAAGCATACAAGCACTCTTGACGAGATCACGCGGAATATTGACTTCGTCGTGGCTGCCAGCATGCGCAGGCTGATTGCGCAGTAGTTTGACCGAAAGACACCCATGATCGTAATAGCCCCCAGCGTACGTATATGCCATCTATTGAGCATGCGTTAAACTACAAGGAAGTATTCGCTGTGGGATGTCCATTCAGAGTTGTAGGAAAGTAAAATTTCGCGGATAGCTTGCAGAAAAGAAACAAATAGACGGAACGTACACTTTGTGTATACTAAGTGGAAGTTGACCTACATATTCACTGTCTAAACCTCGAGATATATCGCTCGTGGCTAAGTTGCTAGTCTCTCTGCCTTTCATCGTGGCGGCCCGGGTTCGTTAGCCGTCTGAGTCGTGAAGGAATTTGTGATGGACAAAGCAGGCGCGAGGGGTTTTCTTGGGGTTATCCCGTTCCCCCTCACTATTATCATAATTGCTTCAATATTCTTCAATCATTCTACCTTTGCGAGATCCTGAGCCATGCCTTCAGAACAATAAAAAATGGCAGAAAGTTGTAAACATTCGTGTTTAATAAATAATGTTGTTAAAACCTCGAGATAGAATTTAAGTTATGGTATCTTCCAATACCTATTTTATCTTAATTATCTTTTCTTAGATTATAAAAATAAAGTTTAGAGTACTGCAGGGGACGCTTCTGTGAGTTTTAAAACTTTTACAATTTTCATCCAAAATTTTAAACTACGTAAACATGCCCACAATATTATCATCTGTACAAAATTTTGTGCCATTACGGCTAATAGTTTTGAAATGATATTTTTAAATGTATTTTACAGTGGCGGCTCGTAGTCAAATGTCCAGGGTAGGCAAAATTTACAGAACATTTCTATATAATTCCTGTCATTCAATGAGAGCTCACTTTCATCATGTCCCCCGAAAACTTAACTCTTGCTTACATAACAATACTGTTACATCAATCAGCAGTCTCATAATTTGTCGGTTTTTTTCTACATTATTATTATATTGTTGTCTTGCAACCCTTGTTGTTCAGACATTTCCGAAATTGGATTGAAATTCTTTTCAAGTCTCTTTAGATTTACCGAGTTACAGATATGATCTGATTTCGAGTACCTTCTTTAGATGACAATAACAAACATGGCTAACAGTACAGCTTAGCTTTAACTTCACTTCCTGTTAGCCATTTATGTGTTTCATACTATGAAGGATTAAATATTTCTTGCACCTTTAGCACTGACTTTATGAATAATAGAGCTTAATGCAGGAGTGGGTCGTCCATTGTCCAAAATACTTCTCTTTTCAGTGTCATTACGACGTGAAAACGGACAGCGTAACGTAACAGTTCACTTACAGTATTATATCAGTCATAATATAATATTTTTATCACTGTGCAATAACTATAAATAACCAAATATACTAAACATTAATACACAGTAGGTACTTGCAAAAAATCACATCTTTTAAAACACACTGTTTAAAAACTGTTATTGTACTCGTAACAGGCTACGTTCCAACTCGTGAAACTTTCAAACAGAAATTTCGCAAATCGTAGGTGTTCGATAATGCTCGTGGGTTCTCGTTAGGGCAGGCAGAATTCAAACGCGCTGGCTTAAGCATTGAACGCATGCGCTAAGAAAGCATTTAAAATAGCGACCTCTTTTAATGCTTACTCCAGGGCCATATTTGGAGTTAAGCGGAAGGTCGGCTAACTTCGCTACTGCCTACCTTCAGACGCATTGTGATCTGCCCAGTGTATTCTTGTTGGATAAATCGAACTGCCAGTAGTAAGCAACGTCCAACTAACCCAAAAAAAATCCCATTCATAGTTAATTGAAGAATTTCTAAGAAGCTAGACAAGAGTATATAATTATCTTAATAAATTTAATACTCGATAAATTATATTTTGATTAATTTGATTTTATTATTGATAAATACCCACTTTTAGGTTTTTCCAAATGTGTTTGGGGTAGGCTTAGCCTACCCTGCCTGCCCTGAGGAGACGCCTCTAGTATTTTATATTGACGTTACTAAAAAGGCTCCTTATGTCACAATTTTCACAATTTTTAAATTCATATTAGCTCAAAACCTTGAAAATAGTCATGGGAACATAAATTAATTAGCTTTTTGAGCTCGGTCTAAATAGAGAGCCACAATAAATTTTTAAACCGGTTTTCTTAATTTTTCACCCCTTAAGGTGCTCTACCCAGACGGGCGAATTTGTGGTCATTTTCAGTAATTTTTTTTTTTTTTTTTTTAATGAATTGACAATCTCTTATTCATAGGTTGAGCATGTTTCAGTACACTGTGGCGTTTGGGAACATGAAAATTACGTCATAAAAGGGCTGCTCTCTTGAATTTGAATTCCATGCATACTTTACAAGCTGTTTTCTCACTTTTCTTTCAGCACATTTCCACATGTTCAAAGTGTAAAGACTCTTACAATTTTGATGCTAGGAACATGAAATTTTTACATATTTAATTAGGAAACTATAAATCGGCTGACTCAATGGAGAAAGCGATGGTGCTGCCCCTATTATCAACTTCAGGAACTTAGTCTTACATGATCTTACACAAAAGTGTTACATATATTCTCAATTTGTAGGTCGAATTTAAAGGTTTCACGTAAAAAAAAAAATGAGATAGGTGTAAAGGAAATTCCGAAAATGATGCGAACCAACCCTAGATCTACGCGTGTGATATCTTTGCATGCTGGACATTATATTGAATTTATAATTTACTTACAAATTTAAGACACAGCTGAGTTCGATATTTATAGGCCTATATCTGCTATATTCTTGAAACTTGGCAAAATAAAAATTGTGTTGTTCATCGTTTTCTTCAAACAAAGTGTTGATGCATGCGAGTTTATTTCATAGTTTAAGCTAGAAAATAAATAATTGTCGCAAAAATGTACAAATGAGAATTTATATTTGTGCAAATTGCGAAAAACTTGTGCAATATTCTGAATAATTGTACAAAGAAGATAAAATTAATAAGGTTTGCAGGAACAAAAAGTTATGTAATTTGTTTCTTGGCATTTTATTACTTTCAATCCATCTTACCACACTCTAGATATGCTTATGACGTAAGCAAATCATTAGACATAGGTATGTTTAGAATCAATCACTGCTGAATTTACATCACACTAAAGTACGTTATTTTATGGGCACTCTAAACATTGAAATTCTTTACTAGTAGGCCCTTCAAGATTTATTGTTAGCAGAGTGCTAACTATTTTTACTAAAAGGCGGTTTCTAATTCCAGTTTTTACAAGATTCATGCAACTAAATCCTCGCTCACAATTTACAGTATGTGAAGTTACGGGTTCATGAGCTATAAAACTCAGCTGTCTAGCTTCAACAGCTTTTTAGAAAAAGTTTCTTATGTAGGAAATAATTTAACATTGTCTAGATAGGCAAATCCGTGTTCCCTTAAATACTTCAAACATCAGATACATAGGCCTATATTAAACATATGTAACATATTCAATTTTAAAACATAAACAGTAAAATATAAAATTAAGTTAAATTAATTACCCCTGTTTAACAACACTCGGAATTTAGAGTTTCAGTTGTTACTAAAAATGATAATGTACCGGTACTGTATATTTTGTGAAACTTGCAACACAATATCTTACACAATAAGAGAAATTCCTATTTCAAGAGAGACATGAAATAAGGTAAATAAGGTAATTAAAGGTAATTAATTAGGCCTGTGAAGTGGATATGTTAATGAGCAGTTCAAGAAATTCAAAATCTGAAGCAATTATTTATTCTACAAGCATTTTGGATGTCTTTGGAGCTCGGAAATTACAAAAAAAACAGTGTCATTAGTGCCAATTAAACATTTGAAAGACAATGAACTAAGTACGTGAAAAAAATGAATATGTGGTATTATAGTCTGTCTTTCTGACAAGAATAGCCTTAAAAGAAGTATGTCCAAATTATTACCAGATTCACCAGTGTAGTATAGTTTCAGATATCCTCCTTTCCCTGATGAAATTAACATTTATTACTACAAATTGAGCCAGTTATAGTGTCACACTATAACTGGCTCAATTTGTAGAATGATGACGAGTGCTTGATTTCCCTATTTGCTCTTGAAGGAAGTTCTGGCAATAAAATATTAAAAGTAAAATTTTTTTGTGATAAGAAAAAGGGTCAGAAAAGATTAGGGAATGTTAGAAAAAAATGTTATACTAAATTACGAAACTGTTTTTCCTAGCCTTTAAATATGTAATTTTAAACTACCAGTAAATATTTCCCATGAGGCAACCCATTTTGTTTTAATACCATTTGTTGACGGTTAGACTACTAAATTTATGTAAATAATTCCGAAATAGTGGTCTGTTGTAATTGTACAGGAAGGACTTAGCTAAGGAATTGCATGTCATATTCATTTATTTTTCTAGACGATGGAAAATAAATTTTTCTTAAGTTTTGTTATTTGAGATATTTGAAACAAAAAGGTTTAATTCAATTTTGCTCGTTTTTGCTAATGAAGTAAATAAAAATTCCGAATGTAACGTAAGTGCCACTTTACAATGATTCTAATTTGTGGTTGTTTTAAGTATGCAATTGTGAATGAGCCACGATTTTTGTTGGTATATCTGTGGTTATGCCACTCGCAATGTGTCAACAGTATTAAATTTCTAATTTTTTTTTCATTTATTTTCTTACTTCTAGTGAAGAAATAATAAAAAATACTGCAATGTTGTGAATCGAGGAGGACTTTATGTCCCATTGAGTTCGTCGACATCTTATTTTCAATTATGCAAATGTTAATAAGTATGAATTAGTGTTCCCCCCCTTCACGAAATAAGACATCTCATGAAGTGATATTCATGAAACTGTTTGAAAGCTGTGAAAGAGAACCCTGAATTGAAATAAATACTAACTTTTGTCTGTGCTTGCAATATTGAAAAAGTAAATGACAGCAAAATTAGACATTTTCTGTTAACAGCTTATTGAACAATTACAGTGAACAACGAAACTGTAAATTTTTTGGAAGCAAACAGGATTCTAAGAAAATAAAACTTTCACTTTATTGTAATTGTTCTTGAATGGCTGAATTCTGATTGATTCTTCAGAGGTATTCAATTCTTTTAAATAATTATGATCTTGTACTATTTACTGATTAGTTTGCATTGTGTGTTTTATTAGCACGTTCTTTGAAGCTGAGTAGTTTGTATGAACTTTTTTTTTTTTTGTTAAATATTAAGTTCTTTGAACCTGTAGTATTTAATGATTAGTTTGTATAAATTGTTTTTTTATTATAAACTTCTCTGAACCTATATAATTTAAAGTTTACTTTGTATAAATTGGTAGTTTGTACCGATATAAATTGCCTTTTTTATTATAAATTTTTTTAATTGTGATTTTTATTATAAAGTTATTTAAGGGAAGAGGATGGTATTTTTTGGTGAAAAATGAGTAAATTTTCAAAAAACAATTTTTTTCCTTAAAATACTCTGTGATATGTGTAGAATACATTGTATAATATTTTGTGGGTATTTGTCCCTTATCAGTTGTTGAGACGCCATTTTTAAACTTCCTGCGCTCTGGATTTTTAAATGACACCGCCCTTTTGTTTGTTGTTTCCGGAACTTCATTTTTTTTTTCAAAACCAAATTTTTCTTTAAAATACTCTGTGATGTGTGTGGAATACATTGTATAACATTGTGTGGGTATCTGTGCCCTTATTGGATGTTGAGACGCCATTTTTCAAGTTCCTGCGCTCTGGATTATTAAATCACACCCCCTTTGATTGCTGTTTCTGGAACTTTACTTTTTTCGCTACATAGCCAGACAAAAATCGATATAATTTTTGAACTATTAAAGATATATGAAGGAAATTTAGAATACACATTCTCTAGACTACTGGGAAACTTTTCTCTGTAACGGAATTTCCCTAATTGATTTCATTTTAAAAATAAGTCTCTCTGTTTGCAAGAAAGAAAATAAAAAAAATGTTACTAAATTTTAATTGTTTATTTTACAAATGTAGGAACTAATATCAAATTTCTGTTACAGACAGTTTGTAGAGCGTGCTTTTACAAATAAATTGTAACATAGTGTTTGAATTTATCTTTAAAAATGGCTTAGATATATCGAGTTTAGTAAAATCCTGCATTGGGTACATTTTTTTTTTTCAAATCTGCCTCCCAAATAATTTATTCAAAATATTTATATTTTGTTGAGTTGCTATAGCCATGAGCTCTCTACATACAAAAAATTAATATTTTACACCAAATAAGAAAAAAGTTTTAAAAATTACTATCCTCTCCCCTTAAACCTTTAATATTTAATGGTTGGTTTGTATAAACTGTATTGTATATAATGAAGCTCTCTGAATTATGTTTGTGTTTTTTAATGATTGTCTTCGAACCTGCAGTATTTAATACCATATTAATTAGTTTGTATAAATTGCAATTTTTTATTACGAAGTTCTTCGAATCTGAAGTCTTCTGTTTTAGTAAGTTGACTCGAGCTGTTTATATTATTATCCAAGCCCTTGTATTTCTTTTCCACAAAATAATGTATTTTATAGTAAAAACAGTGGGAGGATTATCGTTTGTTTACATAATAGTAAACTCAGGCTGCAGGAGAATACATACAATATAGGCCTTCTCAGCTGTAGAGTTACAATGTTGCCACATGTTGCACGGTTGTTATGGCCTTCAATATAGGCGGTCATGTATATTACAGTAGCCTATTGTTGTCAAACAAATATCTTGCTTCAAAATTGCTAGGACTGCATTATACAAACGATATGAAATAAAATTGTGATAATATTCTATCCATGACTCATGCGTACATCATTAGTTGTTACATTCATGTTTCTTTGCGTTAACATACCATGTGGACTTCTTAAATCTACGCCTGTCTGGGTCAAAGATATATAACAGACAGGTTATGTTTCTTCTTATCGGAAGCTAGTGTCATTATAACGGCTAAAGTTACGGCTTATGTGATATGTACATGGAAGTGGTTACATACCTTCGAAAGTGTAAATAATAATAAATACCGGTATCAAGGTTGACAGCTTACGAAATAAAGCAAATTGAAGAATTTTGCGTTAGAATCATAACAAGCTCTTCGTACGAGATCACTCGGAATATTGACTTGGTTATGGCTGCCAGCGCAGACTGATTGCGCAGTAACTTGACCGAAAGAGACCCATGATCGTAATAGCCCCCAGCGTACGCATCTGCCATCTATGGAGTAGGCTTTCAACTACAAGGAAATGTTACATGTTCTGTTGTGTGTGATCTGTGGCTGAGACGTGTATAAGACTGGTAATTTACAGGAATTAAATAAAAAGAAATGAATAGATATCTAGTGTATAAATTGAACATATATGTTTAAATACGTGAAACTTGTGAATGTTTTAAAATATCGAAATACTTTGAAGATTTTTTGAGTATAATAATTTCATATTTCTTACACTTCATTAGTTAGGTTTTGAAACGTGGAGAAGAGCCATGTCATATTTTAGAAATGAAACACATATTACCACAGTCTAGTATATACAGTCGCGAAGCTCAATACGTAGTAAATATGCAAACATTAGATAGTTGCTCACCACTAGGATCGCTAATATCACCTCATTACAGGCAATGCAAAATAGTACCGTCACAGTCTATTGTTGCTAGCACCCTCAAAACTCAAGCTTCGTGACTGTATAGGCACCGTGCAAGCTCCTCTGGTGGCGATTGTTGTTACTAACTGCGGGACAGCTGCGATAGAGTTGTGCTTGAAGCGTATGAATATACTTAACATCTCAGGTTAAATGATTAGAAATATGGATGATCCTAAAAAGCGGAAAGGTAATGCAAATTGCTGTGTTCTTGAGTGTAGTAATGCTTATAGGAACACACCAACCGATATTGTTTTTATTCATTCCCAAAACAGAAAACTCAGGCGCAACGACGCTAATTGTGGATCCATGCAGTAGGCAGACGAAAGTAAATAAGGCTACACTGCTTGTAATCATAACATTATTACATACTAGGTCTGATATAAAAAATATAATGTATATAGTATTATGTTTATAAATAACCATTAAGTTAACAACGACAGGAATTTATCATTTAAATTTAAAAAAGTACATAATTACTGAGTTCTTTACATATATATTATGTATAATATTAGCAACAATAAATAATAATATAAGATCAATGTTTTCGTAATATGACTGTTCGCCCTCATTCAATGGTCTGAAATCTGATTTAAATGCCAAACAACTTCAGGAAGTTTGTAGTTACATTTTTACACTCCTCTAGCAGTACTGAACTTTCCACTGAGTCTATAAAATAATTAAAGATTGGAGATTGCTGGGTTTGCAGTGAAAGACCTGCCATTGGGCAGAACACTATGGATCAATAAACCCATTCTTACTAATATTATAACTTTTTATCGGCAGAAAGCCGCATGTAATTTC